>NC_085868.1:51061761-51124261 GCF_034702125.1 Engraulis encrasicolus | reverse complement strand
TGATATTCTGAACTTTTATTTCATACTTTCATACATATTTTTTCGTCTCAAACCCAAACGTCTTTAGTTGCCAACAAAGGAGTAGTTACGTTAAAAAAAAAAAAAAAAAACGTGCAAGCAGAAAAGTCCTGGTTGAAGCAGACTTCTTCATTTTTATTTGGTGGACAACAAATACAAGAGAATGTGGCTTTCTGTTCCACAACTTCTGGAGGGGACTGTTGGTCACCAGTCAAAAGATAATGACTGCTGTTCATAGTCATTTGCATAATCACTGTCTGTACCTGTTGTGTACCGAAAGCGTTTTCTTCTTGATGTATAAGCATGTTACAAGTAGAGCTACCTGAATGGAGGAGGCACAGGGGAAGCATTTATTTCTGTTGGTTAAAGCCATTTCTACTTTAACAATATTTTCTTGTATATATTTAAACTGAAACCATGCACCTTGTAAACCACACAAGAGAGGTTTAAATTACTTCCATCCACGAGATTTCCATCCAGTAGTAAAGTTGTCAAAGGATGATCAGACTGAGACTGAACCACAAAGAAATGATTTTAATGTGAAGCAATTACCTCACTATGTTGCGATGAAAAAGACGAAGGCAGATGATGAAGTTTACTGAAGTTTAACTCCATTTACTGTCTGTAGCACTTTCCAATTTTGTATCACAAAATGATTTCTTTAATCTGTTTAATCTGCAATAGCGTAATGATGCTTTCTCACTTGTGAAGTGGCATTGCAGAGGTGTCAGAGGTGTTTTGTGAACAGTGAAAAAAATAAGATGTAGTTTTAAAAGTGTGGTTTTGCACAAATATTCAAGTTACGGTACAGGGGGAATTCAGGGTGGTTTTAAGTCAGATAAATCTGCAAATTCTGACCAAACTGGTCACCATCAATCAATCAATGTAATAGGTTTTCTTTCTATTATAAAAGCATGGTTTTAGTTTGAGGGGGTATAATGTTTGCAACTTGAGTTTATTCCCCCAATTTTGATAGATTTACATTTACATAATGAACTTCACACTTTTTATATAATGTATGTTATGAACCTTTTGTGTTACAAAGAAAAATAAAATAAAATGGTTTTGTTTTGGTTTCTCTGAATTGTTAGAACTGGTGTTTTAATATGCAGGTTTGGTTAAAGCTAAGAACAATCTTGAGGGCACCAGCTATTAAGTTATCTCTTTGACCTTGTTTACAAGCATATGGGTATAAATGTGCATATTTTTTTTAAATACGTTTACATAGTATAAATAAACACGGCATGTGGATCACGATTGTGACAAGATGTGTTTTATAAAACCTATAGGTTGCTAGAGCTCAGTTTGTGTGTACATATCAAAAATATCCATACAGGTGTAAACAGGGTCTTGAAGCGGAAGACCAGGGAGGACATTTGAGTAGTCCGACTCGTGTGCTACCTCCTTTTTACACTTTAAACCAGGGTTCCCACTGGTGCTTGAATTCCTTGAAAATGCTTGAATTTCAATTAAGTGTTTTCAAGGTTGTGGAAATGCTTGAATTTTTGGTGAAGTGCTTGAAAATGCTTGGAATTTGTGTCAAGTCAAACTTAGTAAGCCAAATAATAGAAATAAATTGTTTAGGTACATCAAAAATCTGAGGGAGTGAGATGTCGGATTGGATTTGCAATTCAATACCCTTAAATTAATTGAAATGCAGGAAATTGCATCTTAAACCCCCCCCCCACACCCCTTCCCGCGACCTATTAAAGGTGCTTGAAAACTGAAAATTTGGTGCTTGAAGGTGCTTGAACAGTGCATGAATTTGTTCATGATAAAGGTGTGGGAACGCTGTTTAAACACACCAGTCGTCTGTTGCTCCAAATAAAGATTAAGATCACAGTGTATAATTATGCGTGCCTGGAAATTATTAGAGTTCTGAGAGTTTTACTTTTCACATCAATCCCACGGGGTGAGTCTGCTCCACAGGTATTCATAACTCTCATTTATTTAACTCATTAAACCCAGGCACAGGCATCTGTGAGTATTCACCTTTGAGTCCTGCTGCGGCATCTACTGTGTTTACCTTTTACAGCATTGACAATACTACTATTACATTTTTTAGACGCTCCAGTTTTAAAGGGACACTGTGCAGGAAATGGTCAAAAAAGGTACTGCAACTATGCTGCTCATTGAAACTGGGCTGCCTATTGCCAAATTTGATCTTTACATGAAAGTTTACCAAGTAATAAACAGATATTTTCTAGTATGGTTCAAGTACAGTCATTTTTGCAGCTAAAAATGGGGATTTTTGGAAATTCAAAATGGCGGACCATGGAGAAGATCCCCCTTTTCATGTATGAAAAGTGCAATTTTTCCAGTCATAATGAATACCTAGAATTTGATGGTGGTGGTAAGTATTCATGAAAAAGGTAACATTAGTGAATGGGCAGCATGAATTCTGGAAATAAACAACTAAAAATCTCACACAGTGTCCCTTTAAGTACGTTTTACATTCCAGAACTGTTTTCAGCCATTTTAAAAGAAGTGAGATTTTGGCCCTATAGTGGCGCTAACGGTAGGGCCCTCGTCTGCTGTGCGGCTGACCAGGGTTCGATTCCGGCCCAGGTCCTTTGCCAACCCTTCCCCGTCTCTCTCTCCCAACTTGCTTCCTGTCACCATCTGCACTGCCCAATCTAATAAAAAAGCCCTCAAAAATACTTTGAAAGAAGTGAGATTTCAAAAACAGTGGATGTTTAAGTGTCATTTAATACACTTGTTGGATTACATTATGGGAAATTGCTCAACAAATCTTGAAAAACATGGCCATGGTTGTGTACTAGAAAAAAAAATCCAAACACACAAAATTCATGAAAAGGTGTAAAAATGAAACAAACAAACAAACAAAAAACAACAAAATATATTTTTTAAAAATACCCTAAGCATTATGCTTTCAAATCAATCTCAGCGATCCAGCTTCATCTTCTTGGCCTCTGGCTCCGTGTCTGGTGGCGGAACACTGACACCTGGGATCTGCGAATGGAAATGCAGAACAGGATGGAACAGCATTATCCCAACTGTGCTCGCATGCGCTCACACACACCTGCTCTCTCACAAACACACATGCGCGCTCACACACATTGACAAGGATAATCATCAAGTATGTCTTGTGCACAGGAGTATTATGAAGAAATAAGAAAACAGATTCTGATTCTGTGTTCTGTGAAGCCATACAAGTGAGATGGTCAAGTTTTAAAAAACCCGCTTTGACCTCTGAGGGCAGAGTCTGTGTTATTTATAACCTTACTGTCACCAAAATGTCACCAAGTCTTAATCGGATACTTAGACTTAGACTAGAGAGTGAACCTGATGAAGCAATAGCGAAACGCGCTGTTCACCAAATAAACTACCAGCAAAGATACCAGTGTGCGGTGATTCATCCTTCATTTACTTGGATTACTCTTACTGCACATGACCAGCACCTGGACAGTGGTTGTGCACAGGGACGTTACTTTGGGTTGTTATGATGTAGTTGTACGTTGTCAGCAAAGAGTGAATAGGCCCGTCGACGGGCCCATCTGCAGTAAGAGGCTACTCCACTGATATAAACCATGTTGACTGACCACCATGGAGGTTCTACAATGTGGCAAGCATGGGCAAATACCCTGGTGGATATTCTGCCAAACCATTTCATTTCTTTTTCCCAATTAAAATATCAAATGTTGTTTTCAAATTTAGAGGTTTATTTCACATAAATTCACTTAGTCTCTTCTCTCTAGCCACCCATGAGTACTTTTTAAAATACGTCCTCATCCCCCAAATCTAGGATTTCGAAGTGGTTTCGTCCTTTGTGTTAACTTACCACGGGCTCCAGCAGGGCCATGCGGATTTTCTGGTGCTGGATGTTGGAGGCGTCCAGACTGATGGTGACCCGCACTGGGTCAAACAGGTTAAACGTGTGGCCATCGACCGCCAGGGTAGGAACCTGTGGAGCGAAGAGGAATGGAACAAATATGTAATAAAATCATTTAAAAAATATGTCCTTTATGTGGAGGCCTGTGAAGCCCTGGGCCTCTGGACTGATCTCCCACCTCCTAATTTAGCGTAGTGTTTCTCAACGGGGGCGTTACTTATTTGATTATTAAATGTAAATTATTTACATTATGTAAATTATTTAAATGATTATGGACTTGTTCACCCCCGGCTGGGTCCCCTGGTGAGGGTGTATGTTGTGAGATCCAAAACACCCAATGATCTCAGGTCACAACACTGATGATGTGTCTGAAGTTGCACAATAGTGTATATTAGAACTGTTAATGGTTTTGCAGCAGCTATAATCGCATTAATGCATAATACAAGTGCACTGCATTTTATTACCCAACCACGCACTGAATCCAATATGTATGTGCATGGGGAATATTAATGGTAATTGGAAATGCTTGCAGACAGGATTTCATATTCCGATGATCAAAGTCACATTTAAAAAGGAGCTGGAAGAAGCTACCCTCTCTAATGAGGAGCAATGGCAATCTCAAGGGTCTTGGGGCCTACTGGGGGCTGCCTGCGTTCATGTTGATGCCCAACATTAACACATGTGCCATGTCTCAAAGGGCGCACACTCTTGCACTTCGGGCACTATGTTTCAGTGCGTAGTCAGTGTGCCCCAAGTGCACATGTGTGCCATTTGAGACACCAATGGGCTACTTCGTCGAGATGAACTACCTAACTCGACAGTGGTGCCTATCGATTTACGCTGCCTCGTCGAAATAATATACCTTGATTTTCCCTCCGTGGAGACGTTTCAATAAGTAGTCGAAGTATGGCCCGTTTGATTTCTTTATTCCCTTATGTATTTATTTCATGGACAGGGGTGTGAATTTATTTATTTGTGTATTAATGGACAGGGGTGTGTCACTGTATACCTCCTCATTGAAGATCATCCTGGAACGTGTTAATGTCCCAGCCCTAATTTCTTTATGTATGTATTTATTTCATGGACAGGGCTGTGTGACTGTATACCTCCTCGTTGAAGATCATCCTGGGACGCGTTAATGTCCCAGCCCTAATTTCTTTATTTTTATTTCATGGACAGGGGTTGTGTCACTGTATACCTCCTCGTTGAAGATCATCTATGCTGTCTCGTCAAAATAATATACCTTGATTTTCCCTCCGTGGCAACCTTTCCATAAGTTGCCGATATCTGGCCCGTTTGATTTCTTTCTTTCTTTCTTTCTTTATATGTATGTATGTCTGTGTGTGTGTGTGTGTGTGTGTGTGTTTGTGTCTGTATTATTTCTTTATGTATTTATTTCATGGACAGGGGGTGTGCCACTGTATACCTCCTCGTTGAAGGTCATCCTATGTATTTATTTAATAGGGGTGTGTGACTGTACCTCCTCGTTGAAGGTCATCCTATGTATTTATTTAATAGGGGTGTGTGACTGTGTACCTCCTCGTTGAAGGTCATCTTGGGACTGGGCTTGTCCTTGTTCTCGAAGAAGACGGTTCCCTCCAGGCCGAACTTGGGGATGAGGATGATGATGGCGTTCTTCCTCACGAACAGGATGAAGCCCTCCTCGTTCAGGATGCCTCGATTTTTAAAGAACAACTGGAGACACACACACACACACACAGTTACACACAGCAATTGGAAACACACAAACACAATTACACACAACAATTGGAAACACACACAAACACAGTTACACACAACAACTGGAAACACACACAACACACAAACACAGTTACACACAACAATTGGAAACACACACAAACACAGTTACACACAACAACTGGAAACACACAAAACACACAAACACAGTTACACACAACAATTGGAAACACACACAAACACAGTTACACAAAACTGGAAACACACACACAGTTACACACAACAACTGGAAAACACGAACACACAAACACAGTTACACACAACAACTGGAAACACACAGACACAGTTACACACATCTGGGAGCACACACACAAACACAGTTACACACAACAACTGGAAAACACGAACACAAACACAGTTACACACAAACACTACACACAACTGGGAGCACACACACACACACAAACACAGTTACACACAACAACTGGAAACACACAAACACAGTTACACACAAAGAAATATGCGTACGCATATGAAACTATTTTACACCATTCAGTGTACTATTAACCGATTTTCAGCAGTTACACTACACCACTGTACCTGTGTGTTGAAGGCGACGGAGGCCCTCTGTGCGTATTGCGCCATCTTGTGTCTGTAGTTGAGGTTGTTGCAGAGCGCAGACTGCTTGTGCTTGTCCATGAGGGCTGGGTAGGTGCTGTCCGCTCCGATCGCCACCGCCAGCAGACGGTGAACAATGATGTCCGAATACCTGCAACCAATCACATTATTATTAAATATCATTTTCTATTATTATATACATTATATTATGTATTGTACTGCATTACATATTATATGTCCAGAAGGGTCAGGTCCCCACTGATGGCCACTGTCACATTAGTACAGTAAATGGATGTCTGTGTGTCTGTGTGCGTGCATGTGAATTTTTTTTGCGTATAGTGTGTGTGCGTGTGTGTGTGTATGTGTGTGTATCTCACCTCCTGATGGGCGATGTGAAGTGTGTGTATATGGGCGTGGCCAGGCCGTAGTGTGTGTGTGTGTGTGCGCATGTGTGTGTGTGTGTGTTTCTCACCTCCTGATGGGCGATGTGAAGTGTGTGTATATGGGCGTGGCCAGGCCGTAGTGCCTGAAGTCTGAGTCCATTCCGGAACAGAAGTAAACGGCCTGCATCATGCATCGTGTTGCTAGGATACGCAGCAGGGTGTTGAAGTAGGGGAAGCCCTCGATCTCCGCCTCGTTTAGCGAGTCCGCCAGCTGCTTGGCCGAGTCCGTGTGCATCTCAAAGTTCTAGAATCACAATCACACAGCCAATGAATAGGCAGATTTATAAACGAAGCCAATTGGAGCCAATTTTGGTCCCCTAGGGGAAATTCTTTCTCTGCACTTTATCCCATTTGGCCTAGTGAATCACATTGAAGTACACCCACTAGTCCGTAGCAGTGGGCTGCCTGCTGAGCGGCGCCCGGGGAGCAGTGTGGGGGTTAGGTGCCTTGCTCAAGGGCACTTCAGCCGTGGTCTGGTCGGGCATTGAACTGGGAACCCTTGGGTTGCCAGTCCAGTGCTCTAACCACTGAGCCACGGCTATAAATATGTATTTATAAATATATAAATACATATTTATATACAATATGTATTTATATTTATAGCATACAAGTAATAGGTTATTCAGGGAGTCCTGCCACTGTTGTGTCATAGGTGTGACGCTGCTGTCAAGTAAAGTGTAACCCTGGTGCTCATCTTGGTCTTGGCTGCCTTGTGTACGATGTCATATGTATTATTATTATTATTATTATTATTATTATTATTATTGTTATCATTATTATTATTATTATTATTATAGTGTTACCCTGGTGCTCACCTTGGGCTTGGCAGCCTTGTGTACGATGTCATATGTATTATTATTATTATTATCATTATTATTGTTATCATTATTATTATAATAATAATTATTTATTATTATTATTATTATTATTATTATTATTATTATTACTATTATTATAGTGTTACCCTGGTGCTCACCTTGGTCTTGTCGGCTTGGTGCAGGATATCGTAGTTGTGTGAGTGTGAGTTCAAGTTTTACTTAGCCATATCAGCAGTATAAAATACAGTTGTTAGGAAAGTTATTTGGTGTGCTCACGCCATAGAACGGCGCATCTTGAAACGTCACGTGTGGTGTTTACCTTGGTCTTGAAACGTCACGTGTGGTGTTTACCTTGGTCTTGAAATGTCACGTGTGGTGTTTACCTTGGTCTTGGCCGTCACGTGTGGTGTTTACCTTGGTCTTGGCCGTCACGTGTGGTGTTTACCTTGGTCTTGGCGGCCTTGTGTAGGATGTCGTAGTTGGACGTGGGTGGAGAGGGATGCTTCCTCAGCAGAGCGCACTCTGAGAACTCATCAAAGATCTTCTGGGCCACAGAGATGTTCGCCAACAACATGAACTCCTCAACCATGGAGTTAGTCTCCCTGGGGATGTGGAGATGTGGAGAGAGGGAGGGAGTGAGAGAGAGAGAGAGAGAGAGAGAGAGAGAGAGAGAGAGAGAGAGAGAGAGAGAGAGCAATATGACATTAAGACAGAGCAAAGAAAGGAGGATAACATCTGTATATCACAACCTTACACACTTCAAATTACTGCATTTCCATTTGAATTTGTATGTCAACTTCATAGTGCGTATATAAAACCTTTTTTTTTACTACTTTGAAGAACAATAAAGTACCGGTAACCTAAGTGCCAGATCTGGAGAGTTGACAGGGGCATGTTTTGGAATCAGGAGGGCAAGTGTACTCACATGAGCTGTTTAGTTTGAAGGTCGATGGGGTCGTGCGTTTCACTGTCCATGTGGAAGCGAACTTCAGGAGAGGAGAGCGTGAGGGCCCTGCAGATGAGGAATATAGAACATAGAATATGGAATATAGAACATGGAATATAGAACATGGAATATGGCATACAGAACATGGAATATAGAATATAGCATATGGAATATAAAATATGGAACATAGAATCTAGAACTCCGGGAGAGGTGAGGGTCAGCCTGGCAAGAGAAAATGAACTATAATTGACAGGCAATAATTCATGAATAGTTCAGAAAACTGGTTTACCCGTTCTATATTCCGATATCCTGCTTACCCATTTCTATTCTTTATGCCTGTAAAATCAGTTCAGATAACCTTCTCACCCGTTCTCTATCCTTCCTGCTTTGAGGATCTTGGCCAGCTTGTTGAGTCCTCGTAAGCTCTTGGTGATGTCATCGTTCATGCTCGCGTCATCGATCCTCATCTGGGCCTCCGCGTAGGTGAGGGACGCCTGTCGCCACGGCAACCAACACAAACAACAAGGCACTTCAGACACACTCTGCAAATTACTGTATAGTTCCAACACAACAGGGCCGCTGACAGGGGGGGACGACAAAATGGGTATCTTGTCCTGGGCCCGGAATTGGGTCCCCATTATTATTATTGGGACTTGGGAGGGGGGGCCTTTCACATGACTTTCTCCTGGGCCCGGCCAAAGCTGTCATCGGCCCTGACTCCCAGTGCACCTCATGCTGCACACTTGACATCTCGCCGTCTCTCAACAGGGCACCTTAGGCCCACTTGATTGCACATTCTCCTTCTCAAGATTATAATTACCAACAGAGGCGTCAAAAGTCAAAGTGAAAGCAAAAAGTTGGATGAAGTTTGAAGTGGGTCCTTGTTGGGTTTTTAGTTTTTATAAGGAACAACAAAGTCTATCTATCTCATTAGGTTTGATGGTGGTAGTAAGTATTCATGAAAAAGGCAGCGTTTGTGAATGGGCAGCATGAATTCTGGAAATAAACTACTAAAATTAGAACACAGTGCACCTTTAATCAATGATGATTAGGCCAGTATATTAAAGCTATTTTATACCTACTCTCCTATTCAGCCCCACACTATACTATACTATACTGTACCTTGGAGTTGATGACACAATACAATACAATACAATACAATACAATACAATACAATACAATACTATACTATACTATACTATACTATACTATACTATACTATACTATACCTTGGAGTTGATGACGCTCTTGGTGAAGCGGGTGTTGAGGATCTCTGCGTTGTGGTTCATCTCCCAGATGCAGGAGAAGGCCAGGCTACACAAACCAAACCAGGTAAATAAGGTCAAATGCATTAGTACACCAGGCTACACAAACCAAACCAGACAAATGAAGTCAAATGCATGATTAGTATCAGAAAATTCAATGGCTATAAAAGCTATATGTGAACTAGGACAACATTGGCTAAATAAAAAAGATGTTTGTTATCCACTGCCTGATCCCATTGGTTTTCAATATTCAAGACTGTTCCCTTATCCTGATAGATCTGCAAGCTTTTTTGTGTCCTTCATATACAATGGATAACTGATATCCAGATAACAACAACATAATATTTATAAAGCATAATATCACAACTATACAGTTGACTCAAAGTGCTTTCAAATACACATACACAATTCACACACCAATTCTGGAGGCTGCCAAGGAGACGCATGCACGCACACACACACACACACACACACACACACACACACACACACACACACACACACACACACACACACACACACACACACACACACACACACACACACACACACACACACACACACACACACACACACACACACACACTCTTACCGCTCAACATTGGAACGTAGAGAACAGAGGTTGGAGCTCAACAGTTCTGGAACCATGTCAATTCTCTGAAAAGAAAATTTCAATTTCATTTTTTTAATATTAGTAAGGATGGCACCTGGAGATGATCCCCCTCGTTTTCAAGGGAGTCCAACATTACATGACATGCCCTTTATCAAAAATATAAAATACATACTAGACACAAAACTCTAACACAACACAACACAACGCTTTTGGTGTACACACACAGTAAGTGATCAGGAGTGCTCTCACCATTCCACACAGGTAAACAGTAGTTCATCACTAACTGGTATCAGGGATACTGTTGCTAGATCGTCTCTACCTGTGTGGAATGGTGAGTATACCAGCAAACAGTAGTTCATTACTATGGTAACTGGTATGCTCACCATTCCACACAGATAAACAGTAGTTCATTACTACGGTAACTGGTTATACTCACCATTCCACACAGGTAAACAGTAGTTCCCCTGTTGGCAGCCTCCTGGTCCAGAGCATTGCCTGGCCGGATAAAATGGCTGACATCCGCAATGTGCACACCAACCTGCAAAAGAGCCAGAACATTACATCATCAGATTAGTGTTGAAAACCACAGCTCATGAAATCTCCACAGAAATGTAATCTCGTACTGAAACACACACACACACACACACATACACACAAACATTGACACACACACACACACACACACACACACACACACACACACACACACACACACACACACACACACACACACACACACACACACACACACACACACACACACACACACACACACACACATACACACACATACAGACACATTCACACCCACACACACAGGCACACACGCACACCCATGCACACGCGCACACACACCTCTAGGTTTCCATTCTCCAGGTCTCGGCAGTGGAGTGCGTCATCGATATCTGTGCACCCTGGAGGGTCCACACTGCACACGACTAGATGGCGGAGATCAACCCTGTTCTTCATCACCTGGGAAGAGAAAAAGCTGCCATTAGAATTGTTCTTGAAGAGGAAAAGGACAATAAAAAGCACATCAATTAGTTAGCTGTGGGGGGTATGGTATGGGTCTGATTCATCCTCTGATGAAGGGTCCTGTTAAGAAACAGGAATTGTGCAGTGTGGTATACAGCAAGTTTGTCTGCTGGTGACTGACAGTAATTTTCTCTATGCATTTTTGAGGTGAAAATGAGAAAAAAAGATGCTTGCTGAATGAAGTCACTCACGTCGTCCGTGATGGTCCAGGGCATCTTGGGTAGGAAGCTGAGGACGTTCTGGGAGAAGGGCAGGTGGGGCACGTCGTGTTCTAGAAGCAGAACCTCCGTCTCAGTGTCCTTGTCACCTGCACTGCCCAGGTCCTTCATGAAGTGGCCCTGGAGAACACCAGTACAGAACCCAATCAGGATGGAACACACCAGTACAGAACCCAATCAGGATGGAACACATCAGTAGAGAACCCAATCAGGATGGAACACACCAGTAGAGAACACAATCAGGATGTACGTTGGGGTACCTGGAGTTCTTGGGCATGTTTAGGGTGTCTCTCTTTACTGACGTTGGGATATCTGGAGTTCTTGGGCATGTTTAGGGGTGTCTCTACTTACGTTGGGGTATCTGAAGTTCTTGGGCATGTTTTAATTTAGGGTGTCTCTCTTTACTTACGTCGGGTATCTAAAGTTCTTGGGCATGTTTTAATTTAGGGTGTCTCTACTTACGTCGGGTATCTGAAGTTCTTGGGTGTGTTTTAATTTAGGGTGTCTCTCTTTACTAACGTTGGGATATCTGGAGTTCTTGGGTGTGTCTCTTTACTTACGTTGAGGTATCTGGAATTCTTGGGCATGTTTTCATTTAGGGTATCTAGAGTTTTAGGGTGTGTTTCTTTACTTACGTTGGGGTATCTGGAGTTCTTGGGCCAGCCGTCGATGGCCACCATGATCCTCTGTCCTGCCAGGGTCTCCGCACGGCGCGTCTCGATGCGGATCTTAGGGATACGCTTGTCTGCTGGCGTGAACAAGTGCCTTGTGGCCTGACAGACAGACACACACACACACACAATACCCGTGAGTTTCTGCTGTGTGAGTGAGTGAGTGTATTTGTGTGTGAGAGTGAGTGAGTGAGTGAGTGAGTGAGTGAGTGAGTGAGTGAGTGAGTGAGTGAGTGAGTGAGTGAATGAGTGAATGAGTAAGTTTTCAATGGAGCCTGTGGTTTTCAACACATCGAATCAATTTCAACTTATAAGGAAAAATCTCATGTACTCCATAGCTGATTTGCAGCATAACACATGTAGCTCTTAGCTCTTAGCTTATATACAGTACACTACTCATGCCCCACACATAGCTCTTACCTCTTTGATGAGGGAGACTGTCAGCATGCCACACAGTAGGGTCTCCAGCTCCTCTTGATGATGATGCCCACTACTCTCCCCCATAGATACAGTGCAGTACTCATGCCCCAGCATGCCACAATATAGCACACCACTACTCTCTCCCACATAGATACAGTATGCATTACCCACACATAGCCCTTACCTATTTGATAAGAGACACAGACAGCATGCCACAGTATAGCATATCACCACTACTCTCCCCAATATATACAGTACTCAAGCTACCCAGATGAAATATAAGACCTCCCACGTAAATATAATAACACACTTCCAAAAATTGGCGAAATATAAGGCTTTATACGACCTTAAAAATCAAATATTAAAAGTAAGACTTTTTAAGGATCCGCGGAGACCCTGATTATTCATGCCTCAGCCCCACCTCGTACCTCCCTCATAGATACACTACTCATGCCCCACACATAGCTCTCACCTCTTTGATGAGGGAGACTGTCAGCATGCCACAATATAGAATACCACCACTACTCTCCGCCATAAATACAGTACTCATTCCCCAAGCATAGCCCTTATATACAGTACAGTACTCATGGACCACACATAACTCTCACCTCCTTGATGAGGGAGACTGTCAGCCTGCCACACAGTAGGGTCTCCAGCTCCTCTTGATGATCCCCACCACTCTCCCCCATAGATACAGTGCAGTACTCATGCCCCAGCATGCCACAATATAGCACACCACTACTC
The DNA here is from genome assembly GCF_034702125.1 of Engraulis encrasicolus. Taxonomy (NCBI): domain Eukaryota; kingdom Metazoa; phylum Chordata; class Actinopteri; order Clupeiformes; family Engraulidae; genus Engraulis; species Engraulis encrasicolus. The sequence goes on along the minus strand of NC_085868.1, from coordinate 51,110,901 downwards.
TCTCCCACATAGATACAGTATGCATTACCCACACATAACTCTATATATAGTACACTACTCATGCCCCACACATAGCCCTCACCTCCTTGATGAGGGAGACTGTCAGCATGCCACACAGTAGGGTCTCCAGTTCCTCTTGATGATGCCCACTACTCTCCCCCATATATGCAGTATGCATGACCAACACATAGCCCTTATACACATATAGTATTCAGGCCCCAGCAGTATAGCATAGCACCACTACTCCCCACCCCTCACCTCTTTGATGAGGGCCACAGTATAGCATAGCACCACTACTACCCACCCCTCACCTCTTTGATGAGGGCCACAGTATAGCATAGCACCACTACTCCCCACCCCTCACCTCTTTGATGAGGGCCACAGTATAGCATAGCACCACTACTCCCCACCCCTCACCTCTTTGATGAGGGCCACAGTATAGCATAGCACCACTACTCCCCACCCCTCACCTCTTCGATGAGGGCCACAGTATAGCATAGCACCACTACTCCCCGCCCCTCACCTCTTTGATGAGGGCCACAGTATAGCATAGCACCACTACTCCCCTGCCCCACCCCTCACCTCTTTGATGAGGGCCAGCAGTATAGCATAGCACCACTACTCCCCTGCCCCACCCCTCACCTCTTTGATGAGGGAGACTGTCAGCATGCCACAGTAGGGTCTCCAGTTCCTCTTGATGATGCCCACTACTCTCCCCGTGGGCTTCCGAGCAGCCTGGGCCGACTTCTTAGGCTGCAGCTGCAGATGACAAAAACACATCCATGTGTTAACGTCGATATAGAGAAACACATCCATGTGTTAACATCGATATAGAAAAACACATCCATGTGTTAACGTCGATATAGAAAAACACATCCATGTGTTAACATCGATATAGAAAAACACATCCATGTGTTAACGCCGATATAGAGAGCTCGGTTCTCTCAGTGTTTAGCCAATCAGCAAACAGTTGAGAGTGATGACGCGGAACTCACCCGCGAACTCCGTTACTGATTGGTTAAGGTAACTACATTCATACTTTCATTTTGCTTTTTGTTTGCTTTTGCGACACTATATCGTAACAGGCATGCTAATAAAGCACAATATGGGTTTTAATTTGAGTTTGGAACTCCAATTAATTTAAATGATAGAGTAAGATCAGACCATCTACCACCCTCCACAGAGACGGATTCCTCATGACTTTTGCCAGACTGATTGACTGAGTCAACAGTCGGCTTCTCGCCCAGGCTAGGTTCGTGGAGCTGTGGTGTAAAAATTTAATTACCCATCGATGCTGGATGTTGCGTTGCACAACATTGACCCTGGCGCATGGAGCTGCATGACGCAACATTCAGGTTCATGAAATTTGAGACATTTTTATTAAACACATTGTAATGCAAGATGAGTGTCTTAGTGTTTAAATGCAACTCATCTCGTGTTTTTATGTGTTTCAGAGGCAGAGATATTATTTATAGGCTGGCAGTACCTTTTCCCAAAAATGGTTTAGGCATTTAGCACCAATTTTTGCAGGTGCTTTCACCTTTTTACTGGCGAGAAATTTGAAACAAGATGTGGTATTTTATAAATGAGTAGTATGTCAAATTCAAATACAGAGTGAAACCTGATTAATACTCCTCTCCACCAGTTGATAGACGTCAGCATACAATGCAAATGCTGCTGCACATCATCCAAATGTTATACCGTATTTTCGGGACCAAAAGACGCACTGGGTTAAAAGACGCACCACCAAGGACCGTGACTTTTTTCACACACAAGACGCACTGCATCATAGGACGCACTTCAGAACTAATTTCATAATTTCATAACTAATGCTGTTGTTGTTAAGAAGGCACAAAAATATCATGCGTGTCCGAATACACGCGATATCAAACGTTGCCGAATATCACAAGAGTTTTCAAGCAGTTTCTTAAAGTAGGCCTATGACATGAAGCCATCACTGAATTTTACGCATATTTTTTCAAAGAAAACAAATGTTTAAACACATTTAATGTAGGCTATCCAACATCAGATTCATAGAACATTGAAAAAGAATCGCCTGGTATTTCAGGAGTCGCGACCCTCATCTCTCCTCGAGATCTGCTCCGCGTCTCTCCCTCCCCTCCCTCACACACACACACGCGCAGGCACAGCGTCGGCCACCCGTGCCCTTTATAACAGGAGTAGCCTACTTTTCAGTGCAATCCTGGCTGGAAAAAATATTGTTGCCCATTCATCCATGTCGAAGATGTTTAGGCAGTCATGAAATAGTGGTAGTGTTGTCGCACGGTAGCAAACATCTTTCTCTGACGTGACGATGCATTTTGAACTTCTCAACTCCGCTTTCATAAACCTACCCGACGGTTGTTGTCTGATTTTTTTTCAATGTTCGCTAATGTTTGTAATTTAGCTATAGGGTCTGTGCGTAGGCACAGTAGCCTTCTGATAAGAATCACTGTTGTGCCGATCGCAAAGGATGTTGAAGTGTGGAGTCTTGCAACTTGTTTCAGTCAATATTGCGGCTACCAGATCCAACTAGGTTCAGCGCCGCTGTGGGCTAAGCAGGGGGAATCAAACTTGTTTACGCGCACTCAAAGATGTAATGTCCACACATTCGACTCCGTTTCTTGAGGTTTATTTGCTCACCATATCCATGACTCCAATAGTCATTTAAGACCCCAATAGTCTTTCAAGCAAGGCAGAGCAATAATTCCAGTTAACAGAGTTTGTTGTTAGTCCATGCGATGTAGTGTGAGTGCAGTGCGGTACGCAAAAGGATGGCCTTCCCCCATGCTCACCCCACGCCAAACTGAATTAGCGCGCAGGTGCCAGGTGGGCACTAATTAAAGGGCCTCCAATTGCGCACCACACACGCCCAGCGCCACACCCATGTCCACAGTAACCAATAAACAAAAAACACAAATTAAAGTAAACCAATCCCCACAATGATGATACCAAAATGAAAACAAAAAATATAAAGAAAGTAATTATGGCTCCTACAGTCAAGGACACTGAAATACCAGTCAACGGCCCTTCCGCGCTTTTCACATGCTTTACTGCAATAACGTCTTGCGAATGCATGCAACCATGCACACAACCATGTCAACGAGAGCGCGTATGCCATCATAACTCTGCATCGAGCAAATAATATCAACAGCTTGCAATGCGCGCACAAGAGAGAGAGAGAGAGAGAGAGAGAGAGAGAGAGAGAGAGAGAGAGAGAGAGAGAGAGAGAGAGATGTCTTTCTTAACAGGTGCCATTGTAACCTGGCTACTGTACACAGCCTACCCCGCGACGCTCTTGATTACTGGTATACCCACAAGTATTTTTTCATAACGTGCAGACCCGTTTCCCCCCGAAGTCGTTCTAAAATATCGACACAGTCTCGCAGCCATTATTTTTTTTTCACACATTGGACGCACTGGCTTATAAGACGCTCTAGCAGTTTTTGACAATATTTTATGATTTTATATGCGTCTTATGGTCCGAAAAATACGGTAATTTTGATAGTTACGATGTCGAAGGATCCGATGGTGTGACAGAAAATTGGGTCACAACATAATGTCATGGAAAATTGAGGGTCACAAGAGTATTCAAGAATCACTTGCAGCACCACTTAAAAAAAACCTGACCTCACTTACCGCACGGTCACACCGCCGGCGTTGAACGCCTGGAAAGATGCGGAAGTAATTGACTTTGTATAGGAGAGCAGACGGCAGAGCGTTAAAAGCCGCAAAGCGTTGAGTCAAAAGCGTCAAAAACCGAGGGCGTCAAAAGTTGAACTTCATCTAAAACTAGAAATGCATTCTCACAGAAAATGCTGGAAGCGGGCTTGCCTTTTGGGGCAGAGATGAAACAAAGTACTATTGAGAAAACAAAGCTAAAAGAAATCTTGGAAAAACTCCATCCACCCAGTCAGAAGTTATGGGCCGAACAATTCAGCCATCTTGGATTCAGCCATCTTGAAAGTGTTGTAGCTCTGCGTTTTGGGGATATACTAAATGACATAGATGGTATTTTAAGTTGGCTAAGGAACACTGCATATGATATAATTTTGAAAATCAACATGGCTTCCAGCGGGATTAGAACTCACAACCTCCATATCTGTAATCCAACCCCTTTGCCATTGATATTAAATGACATACAATACATGATATTTGAAGTTGGCTAAGGAACACTGCATATGATATCATTTTGAAAATCAACATGGCTTCGACTGGGGTTCGAACCTCCAACCCCCATATCCCTAATTCAGCACATTTGCCATTCATACTAAATGACATACATGGCATTTTAAGTTGGCCAAGGAACACTGCATATGATATAATTTTGAAAGTCAACATGGCTTTGACTGGGATTCGAACCCCCAACCTCCATATCTGTATTCCAGCACATTTGCCATGCATACTAAATGACATACATGGCATTTTAAGTTGGCCAAGGAACACTGCATATGATGTAATTTTGAAAATCAACATGGCTTTGACTGGGTTTCGAACCCCCAACCTCAATATCTGTAATTCAGCACATTTGCCATCCATACTAAATGATATACATGGCATTTTAAGTCGGCCAAGGAACGCTGCATATGATATAATTTAGAAAATCAACATGGCTTCCGGTGGGTTTCGAACCCTCAACCTCCATATCTCTAATGCAGCGGCATGCATTACCACTAAGCCAAGCAGCTAATTGTCATGCATAGTCCAGCAAGACTATATTACATTGCATTGCAGAGCTCAACAATAGACTTCTAGAATGCTTGCTCGCACCTGCTCGTTAAGAATGGAATCTTGAGACAGTGACAGTTGAAATGGAATCCTTCACTGGCTGCACCTGTTGTGATTGACTGAAAGACAGTTAGTATTGAGCCTTTAACAGGGGAGAAAATGAGAATGAGTTTTTTTGTCTTTACAACATCGTTGTAAAAAAACTAAAAGGAGTTGGCACGTGTCCTTTTCACAGATCGGAGTCATGCTTGTGATCTCTCTAACAGTCTTTGAATGAAGTTTATAGGTTAAAATTTTCAGGCACAAATGGACCTCCGTGTGGGACATGCGCTGATCTCTTGAAAAATGCACTTTTCGAAAGAATGGGATTCTCCATAGAGCCAGGCCTGTTTTTTTTACAAACCTGCCATTTAAAAAGTATTGGGAGTTGGGAGATGAAACTTTCACAATTTGGAGACATCCCATAGAGCTCGCTAACAACGCGTCAACTAAACTTCTAGGTGAAAGTGTTGATGTTTTATGACCGAAAAAGGCTCCTACACTCTAATCTCTAGAGTGGCGGAACTTTGGTTCATGAAGGTTCCACCATAGTTTTCAATGGAGACCCAGGCTTTAACAAAATCGCCAAAAACGGGAAAACGACAAGAGACACGGAGAAGCCTATAACGAGACGCGATCTCCAAGCCGAGCCGGTCGTTTTAGTGTTTGAACGGTGTCTCTATCTCGAAAGGCCTAGGAGGAGATCCATTTTCTATTTTTACTGTCCCTGTACAAGAGAACCAACTAGAAATGCATTCTCACAGAAAATGCTGGAAGCGGGCTTGCCTTTTGGGGCAGAGATGAAACAAAGTACTATTGAGAAAACAAAGCTAAAAGAAATCTTGGAAAAACTCCATCCACCCAGTCAGAAGTTATGGGCCAAACAATTCAGCCATCTTGGATTCAGCCATCTTGAAAGTGTTGTAGCTCTGCGTTTTGGGGATATACTAAATGACATACATGGTATTTTAAGTTGGCTAAGGAACACTGCATATGATATAATTTTGAAAATCAACATGGCTTCGAGCGGGATTAGAACTCACAACCTCCATATCTGTAATCCAACCCCTTTGCCATTGATATTAAATTACATACAATACATGATATTTGAAGTTGGCTAAGGAACACTGCATATGATATCATTTTGAAAATCAACATGGCTTCGACTGGGGTTCGAACCTCCAACCCCCATATCCCTAATTCAGCACATTTGCCATTCATACTAAATGACATACATGGCATTTTAAGTTGGCCAAGGAACACTGCATATGATATAATTTTGAAAATCAACATGGCTTTGACTGGGATTCGAACCCCCAACCTCCATATCTGTAATACAGCACATTTGCCATGCATACTAAATGACATACATGGCATTTTAAGTAGGCCAAGGAACACTGCATATGATGTAATTTTGAAAATCAACATGGCTTTGACTGGGTTTCGAACCCCCAACCTCAATATCTGTAATTCAGCACATTTGCCATCCATACTAAATGATATACATGGCATTTTAAGTCGGCCAAGGAACGCTGCATATGATATAATTTAGAAAATCAACATGGCATCGGGCGGGATTCGAACCCTCAACCTCCATATCTCTAATGCAGCGGCATGCATTACCACTAAGCCAAGCAGCTAATTGTCATGCATAGTCCAGCAAGACTATATTACTTTGCATTGCAGAGCCGAACAATAGACTTCTAGAATGGTTGCTCGCACCTGCTCGTTAAGAATAGAATCTTGAGACAGTGACAGTTGAAATGGAACCCTTCACTGGCTGCACCTGTTGTGATTGACTGAAAGACAGTTAGTATTGAGCTCTAAACTGGGGAGAAAATGAGAATGAGTTTTTTGTCTTTACAACATCGTTGTAAAAAAACTAAAAGGAGTTGGCACGTGTCCTTTTCACAGATCGGAGTCATGCTTGTGATCTCTCTAACAGTCTTTGAATGAAGTTTATAGGTTAAATTTTTCAGGCACAAATGGACCTCCGTGTGGGACATGCGCTGATCTCTTGAAAAATGCACTTTTCCAAAGACTGGGATTCTCCATAGAGCCAGGCCTGTTTTTTTACAAACCTGCCATTTAAAAAGTATTGGGAGTTGGGAAATGAAACTTTCACAATTTGGAGACATCCCATAGAGCTCGCTAACAACGCGTCAACTAAACTTCTAGGTGAAAGTGTTGATGTTTTATGACCGAAAAAGCCTCCTACACTCTAATCTCTAGAGTGGCGGAACTTTGGTTCATGGAGGTTCCACCACTATTTTCAATGGGGACCCAGGCTTTCACAAAATCGCCAAAAACGGGAAAACGACAAGAGACACGGAAAAGCCTATTAGTATACGCGATCTCCAAGCCGAGCCGGTCGTTTTAGTGTTTGAACGGTGTCTCTATCTCGAAAGGCCTAGGAGGAGATCCCTGCACAAGAACGATAATAATAATAATCAAACAGGACTTAGAGATTACTATAAACGGGCCTTGCTCTGCAAGGGCCATGCTCTGCATGGTCCTTGCTCCGCAAGCCCGCTTAATAAACAGGACTTAGAGATTACTATAATCGGGCCTTGCTCTGCAAGAGCTCTGCTCTTGCTCCGCAAGCCCGCTTAACTATGGTATGAGCTTGGCGGCAGCAGGCGACAGCCAATGGAATGTTCACATTTTTCTAAACACGAGCTTCGGTTGGTCGAGATTCTTGTTCCAACGCTTCAGGTTGAATCGTTTGCCTCGTTCAACGCCCCTGACCTGTGCTTTACAGGCAGGAGTCAGCATCGTTTTAGCTCTTTCAACGCCGGCGGTGTGACCGCAGCATTAGCACCTGCACCTGTATATTTCCTGTGTACTTTGTATCTGCAAGTGTTGTATGCTATGACTATGTCCTCAGTTGTAAGTCGCTTTGTATAAAAGCGTCTGCCAAATGTAATGTAATGTAAATGTAAATATAATGTAATGTGTGACGGCTCTTCTCCTTCTCACCTTCTTCTCCTCCTCTTCCTCGTCTTCATCGTCCTCTCCTTTGGGCCCGTCGTCCTGCAGCACAACAGCAGAGGGCGCCACCCACTGCTCTCTAGACAACAGCTCCACGGCAACCACATCCTGGTGCACCGCACGGTTCAGTTGCGCAAGGCCCTGCAGTAAGATCTAGACCCACACCAAGACAACAGGAAAAGATTTAGATTTTACCATGAAAAGGTAAAAACAACTTCTGAGGCACTCTGTTAAGAAATTCTCTGCATTTATACATGTATTATTGAAAATATAAAATGTGATAAAAATATAACCTGTAGTTAGGACTTTTGTTTTCTGTGTTTCTAGTTAAACTATGTTTGGTTAAACCTGGTGTGAACTCTGTTCCTGTGTGAGCTCTTGCTGTAATGTATGTGACATCTGTTGGAGAAGATAGGCCATCTCCTCCACGGTTGTCTCAGATAAGTTACCACTTCTCTGAACTATTGTCTTGTCTGTTTCTCCTTTTTGTCAGCTGAACTATGACCTTATTTGGTTCTGTTTCTCATTTTTGTCAGCTGAACTATGACCTTATTTGGTTAAGCTAAAGATTCCGTTACTTGTTAGGGGCTAATAAAGGCATACGACCACTGTTAGCAGACGGGGCTTGTGTCATTTCTGTAACATCTCTGTGATGAACAAGACCCCCACTCTGCTGCAGATTTTAAATGTTACCTCTGTCTCCTGTGTGGGTTTTCTTTCAGGTCAATTTGATAAGGTGATACAGTGAATTTATTCACACACTCCTTACTCCTCACTGTAACATGTAGCATGCTACACGGATCCATTGACTTTCACTAGCTTAGCGACATGCTCCCTCTTTTAACTTGTCTCAAAGCAAGACAACGGCTTACATGAAAAATAAGACACTTTACCACCTTTATAAACACTGGCCAACGATTTTAACTGTATTAAGCCCTAAAATAGTGGCATACCCCTTTAAGTTAAAAGGCCATGCATGTATCCAGAGTTTAATAAAGGCATTTTAGTTTTAACTTTAGTAATGAGTGCTCTCGTCCCCCTCCCCATACTAACCTCAGTGCTCTCGTCTCGTCCCCCTCCCCATACTAACCTCAGTGCTCTCGTCCCCCTCCCCATACTAACCTCAGTGCTGTCGTCTGGTCTCCCCATACTAACCTCAGTACTCTCCTCTGGTCCCCCTCCCCATACTAACCTCAGTGCTCTCGTCCCCCTCCCCATACTAACCTCAGTGCTCTCTCCTCTCGTCCCCCTCCCCATACTAACCTCGTCCCCCTCCCCATACTAACCTCCGTACTCTCGTCTCGTCCCCCTCCCCATACTAACCTCAGTGCTCTCGTCCTCCTCCCCATACTAACCTCAGTGCTCTCGTCCCCCTCCCCATACTAACCTCAGTGCTCTCGTCCTCCTCCCCATACTAACCTCAGTGCTCTCGTCCCCCTCCCCATACTAACCTCCGTACTCTCGTCTCGTCCCCCTCCCCATACTAACCTCCGTACTCTCTCCTCTCGTCCCCCTCCCCATACTAACCTCAGTGCTCTCGTCCCCCTCCCCATACTAACCTCAGTGCTCTCGTCCCCCTCCCCATACTAACCTCAGTGCTCTCGTCCCCCTCCCCCTGGATGAAGACGTTGCCCTCCAGGTAGTTGTCCCGGTTGGCCCGGAAGGTGCCTTGGATGTACTTCCCGCTCTTCACCCCCGCCAGGATCTGATGCATAGGGAGGTGCTCCGGGAACAAGATCTTAGAACTGGTGATCTCATTCTGGAGAGAGGAAGGGAGGGAGAGAGAGAGAGAGAGAGAGAGAGAGAGAGAGAGAGAGAGAGGGACAGGGAAACGGAGAGAGAGAGAGAGAGAGAGAGAGAGAGAGAGAGAGAGAGAGAGAGAGAGAGAGAGGGACAGGGAAACGGAGAGAGAGAGAGAGAGAGAGAGAGAGAGAGAGAGAGAGAGAGAGAGAGAGAGAGAGGGAGGGAGAGAGACAGAAAAAAAACATTCTGCATTCAGATATTTGAGATTCACAGCACAAAAATCAGTGTTGCGCATGGCATTTAGCTGGGTCTGGAAAGCTCGACAAACCTTGTCATCGGAGCTCAAGGCCAGACGATCCACAAGCTCGGGGTTGGCGAACAAACTCTTGATATACTGTTCACCTGAAAGATGAGTGTATGATGACAAAAACGTCAGTGGAGCAGAAAGGAGATTTCATCCTGGAACCTCAATGTAGACAATACAAAGAAAACAAAACCAACACAGAAATTAAAATCTTACATTTAAACGCGATCAAGCCAGCCTGTTCGGCCTTCTCTTTATTCAAGCGGTCGTTCGTTAGCAAGACGACTTTGACCTTAGCACTGTCGGGTATGTGCTTGCTGTACCACTGTGCGGCCACGCGAATAGCTCGATCGTTTCGGTCATTGGCACTTTCTCCCGGTTCACGCTCGATGTAAGTATCCCTGTGGAGGACAAAAAAAAAGTAATTATGTTACATTACACTTAGCTGATGAAAGTGAAAATCAAAGCCCACCTTGGAAACTCCAATTCCCATTGTCATTGGGACTCAAGCGCACACTGCACCTGCACTGTGTGTATGTGTTGTGAGAGAATGTATTAGAGAAAGAATGTGAATTCATGTATGAGCATGCTAGTTGTTGTTGTGTGCGTGGCGTGTGTGTATGCGTGTGTGTGTGTGCATGTGTGTGCGTGTGTGTGCGCGCGTGTGTGTGCGTGCGTGTTTGTGTCAGTGAGAGAAAGAGATTATTATCAATGTCTTATTTATATGTTTTATCTTAACTGCATATTGGAGACTAGTCAAACACAATTGATAGCGCTGTTCATTTTGGAAAAAGGAGATGAACCCTGGTCTAAATGAGCCATTTCAATCTAGATTCTGAATGAGCCATTTTAATCTAGATTCTGAATGAGCCATTTTAATCTAGATTCATCTACATTCATTCGATAATTACTTTGAGATTCATGTAGATGAACAAAGAAAAAAAAAATCTAGGAAAATGGGGGGGGGGGGGGGGGGGGGGGGGGGGGGGGGGGGGGGGGGGGGGGGGGGGGGGGTGGAGAGACAAAGCTCAAACCAAATCTACCCCCTTGGTTGTGTGTGTGTTGTGAGAGAGTGTGTTAGAGAAAGAATGTGAATTCTTGTATGAGCATGCTAGATCTTGTGTGTATGTCAGTGAGTGAGTGAGTGAGTGAGTGAGTGAGTGAGTGAGTGAGTGAGTGAGTGAGTGAGTGAGTGAGTGAGTGAGTGAGTGAGTGAGTGAGTGAGTGAGTGAGTGAGTGAGTGAGTGAGTGAGTGAGTGAGTGAGTGAGTGAGTGAGTGTTCGAAAGAAAATCAATTTCAAGGCAAGTTCACAGAACCCGCGTTGTTGCCATATGGCAACAAATTACAAACTACCCCCCGCCCCCCCAAAAATGTTTTAATGATTTTTGCTTTAATTTGTATTATTTAATCAATATTAAATAAAAAAAACACATTTAGAAATTGTATGATGTAATGTTTAAAAAGTTGTCCATGCAATGGAGCAGGGGTGTCAAACTCAAATTGACTGAGGGCCAAAATCAATATCTGGAACGAAGTCGCGGGCCAAACTCAACAATTATTTAAAAAAATTGACTAAAATTGTGCATGCATGCACTTCATACTCATAGTTAAATTTCACATACACTCTTTCCAATCATATCTGTTCAAATGTGCCAGCACATCCTGTGATGCAGCAAATAATATATACGCTATACATTAATGATGTACAGTTAGGGCCAGAAATTTGGACAGCAACACAATTATCATCCTTTTCCACCCTATACCCCACCACAATGGATTTGAAATAAAACAAACAAGCTGTGCATTAACTGTAGACTCTTAGCGTTAATGTGAAGGTGTTAACATCCATATCGCATTAACAGGAATGAAATAGCAACGTTTTTTGTCTGTGTTGCCCACTTTTCAAGGAATCAAAAGTAATTGGACAGTAGGCTTCTCAGCTATTCTCCAGTCAGATGTGTGTTATTCCCTTACTACACCATCACCAAGATGTCAATACAAGGTCTTAGAGTTCATTTGAAGTGTTCAATTTACATTTCCATATATTTTTACGGAATGTCATGAGATCCAAAGTCCACCTGTCACCATCAGTGATGCAAGCCATCATAAGGCCACACCAATTTAATTTGTTGGTTCTCGGATTTTTTCAGGAAAAAGTTGAAGCGAGAGGGCGAAAAAAAAAAAAAAAAAATTAGTCGTGTGGTAATGCCACGGATGTAATAAGGGGACTGTTATGTTATACCACCTGTATATCAGCCTCACATGGACCTCCAAAGGAAGGTGCAAGACAGGCAAACACCTGGACACGGAGAAGGACAGTGTAGAAGGGAATTAAGGCAGCCAAATAGACCAGGCACAAAATTAGCTCATAGGGCAATTATTATATTAATCTGGTTTGAATAAACTGAGATGATTCAACAGTCTGAAACCGCAGTCTTCATTGAACAAGACAGCAAATACAGCATTGTGACCATATCAATGGAATTACAAGCTATACAAGTACAACTTTAGAATGTTAGACCACTTACGTACAACAGTGACCAACAAGCACAAGTCCCAAAATCAATAAAATAAAAGACCAAAAATAATGTAATCTCACTCTTCTTTGAGTACAGAATGTGCACAAAATACTACTAGTAACAGAAAAAGTTACAGTAATTAAATTTTAACAAAACAAACAGTCCAATCTGATTCAGATTCTTGACTTTTTCTTGGCACTTCAGGGCTCCAGACTAACTTTTTGCACTGGTTGCACTGGTGCGCCTACATTTTTGTTTAGGTGCACCAGCACAAAATGTATGTGCACCCAAATGTTTTCACCACCCCATACACACACGCACCTCAGCTTTAAAAAATAATAATTAAAATAATAACAATAGCAATAATAATAGCAACAACAACAACAATAATAATAATAATAATAATTATTATTATTATTATTATATTATTGTTGCTATATTTTAAAAGACCTGGAGCATTTCATGTGCTATAGACTAGTCTTCCAAATGTGCTCTTTATAAAAGACATGACAGTAGGCTACCTAACTAACACATCTTGACTACAAGCAGTTTGGCTGGTAGAAAAGACCAAATTAGTAGCCTTTAAGCCTTTAAGTAGGCAGTATGTGTTTGACTAGTAAGATCAACATACCAGCCTTTTCTGCAATACACGGCACAAGTACAGAGTTACAATATGAAGATAGATGGATGGATGGATGGATGGATGGATTTTTTTTAACAAACCCTGCTAAAAATGTCATAATTTTTAAAATCATTAGGCACAAATAGCCTAGCCTATGTTTACAGTGGAATCTGAGGTGAATTGGGTTTTGTCTATTTCCCCGTTTTTGAGCGCTCTCCCTCTGCATAATGAGTGTGGTTTCTTAGCAAGCGCTACGAACAGACACGACAGCACTAGTGCGCTCGCTCGCTCAGTCTCTCTCTCTCTCTCCATCTCTCTCGCTCTCTCTCTCTCGCTCGTGCTGTCTCGAGGTGCATGAACGATGCCTTGCCCTAGTCGCTATCTAAAAACTCTCACAGAAGTCCCGACAGACTAGCGCGTCACCTGTTGTTTGGCCAGCTCTGCACCCGTCTGCGTTTTTGTGTGGCAATGTTTAATATCCGCTCAAGCCATTTAGTTTTTCCCCGTGATTGTGACTCTCTCGTGTTTAAAATATCCTCAAGTCATTTTGCTGTTTTTACCGTGATAGTAACTCTCTCCTCCGTTGCAAAACTCGCCTGGTTGAGAACACAAAACTCGCTGGCACATGTGAACTCGGATAGTTGAGCGAAGTCGAACATTCTATTCTGAAACGTCGGGCTGCCTGTGAACGAGGAAGGGCGAGAAATTAAGCTACGGGTAACCAGGGGGGTTGCTTCCTCCAAGCGGGACCATAGTTGTTGTTTTACTTTTTTAAAACTGCTATCCCACTCCACTAATTCCACTAAGAGCCATACTGTGTTTCACCGCTGCTACTACCCACAGGGGCTTCAACTTGCCATTGCATGTTTGTCTGTAAAACCATTTGAATGTAACGCGTTTCCTGATTCGCTAGTCGTAATCGGCTTGTTGAAAGGAGTGGTTTTATTGGTTCTCTACGTCACATGACCTCCAACTACTAAAGAGACACCTCTCCGTTCATGAAAACATGCAGTCTTCGGGTTTTTTTAAGCGATTTCATTTTTTGGGGTATTGAAACCGTTTTTTTTTTTTTTTCATTTTGATACAAAATACAAGCGGCGAATCCGAGAACCAACAAATTAAATTGGTGTGGCCTAAGGTTGAAAATAATCAAAACAAACCCATTTGATAGATGGGGAAACATTGAATATGATTAATCCAAGAGTTCAGAATGTTGGAAAAATTAACCCTAATTAAAATTAAAATTAAACCTAATGGTTCTGAACTCATTGGGCAATGATTCACAGTGCAGATGGACAATGACCCAAAGCTTCATCTGAAAGCCACTAAGCCATTTCTACCCCAAAAAAGTGGAATATTATTCAATTGGCCAGTCAATCACCTCTCCTGAGTACGGTTGAGCAAGCATTTCACTTGCTGCTGGCAAAACTGAAGGGAAAATACCCTAAGAATTAGCAGGAACTGAAGACTGTTGCAATAGAGCTCACTATAGCATCACCAGGGATAAAACCCGGTGTCTATTGATGTATATGGATTGCAAATTACAGGTTGTAACTGACTGGAAAGTATTTGCAACCAAATAATAAAAAAATGAAAATTTGATGTATAAATACTAGACTGTCCAATTACTTTTGGTCCCTTAAAAAAGGGGTGGCAATGATAGAAAATGTCATAATTCCTTCATAGTTCACTCGATTTGGACGCAAACACCCCCATATTAAAGCTAAAAGTCTACTGTTAATGTACATCTCGTTTGTTTCATTACAAACCCATTGGGATGGTGTACAGCACCAAAAACATGAAAATTGTGTAGATGTCCAAATATTTATGGCCCTAACTGTATGTGGGCCAACTGTAATACACATAATAAAACTGTAATACACTGTAATAAAACATGAAATGATCTCGCCGGCCGAATAAAATGGCTCCGGCCTAAGTTTGACATCCCTGTAATAGAGGGTTAACTGCACACTGGAGACTGGTCAAACTTAATGTAGATTTTATAGAGAGACACAAAAGCGTAGTAAGAGTAGTATGTTTTTGAGGGGCTGGGTGGGCCATTCACTGGTGGACAAACCCATCTACACATGGGGGTTGGTAATATAGGTAACCGGTAATACTGAGGAATGCAGCCTTAGACCGGCCGCACACCGGCGCACTTTTGCTTCGGACCCCCAAACCCAACTACTCCACTACCTGGCCTTCCTACATCCTTTGTTACTTTGCACAATGCTACTACTGTTTCTGTACATACCATGCACTTTAAATATTCCATTGCACTTTTCTATGTCTCCAATGTTTTGTATGCCATTCCCTGTTTATTTATTTGTGTACCACCCCTCCCCCCCCCGCCCTGTTTTTCTTTTATACCCCCCCTTTCATACCCCTGTCTTTTGTTTGTGTTGTTGTGTGAGCACACCAAGCAACATTCCTAACAACTGTATTTTTATACTGTTGATATGGCTAAATAAACTTGAAACTTGAACTTGAAACTTGAAATTTCACACAAACATTGCAATGATAGTCAATGGGCGGCGCCGACAAAATAGAACTTGCCTCTAATTGGTGGGCGGAAGGCCTTAGGGTCCCCTTGCTTCACTTCATGGCATTCCTCAGTATTACCATACCTACCCAATACTACCAACCCTTAGGGGGCAAGTTTGCTGACCGGAGGAATTGACACACGGCACTGACAATATCCTTATTTGGGCATCGACCAAACCTGTGACTCCACGTTTTGGGGGCATATAGGGATAAGCGCCTTTATTGTCTCTTCTAGAGAGAAATTTGGTATGGGCACAGATAGTCTAAGTGTTTACACAAAGAACACATGTCAACACATTAGACAAACAAAAAACAATTAACATGCAGGACTGGACCCAAAAAACATGTAAACATCACCCATACATGCACACATACACACCATTATATCATACCATAACTCTTTCAACACAAGACATACAAGGAAAATGAAATTACGTTTTCTCTCTATACCATGCCAGGACATAGACATATACAAGACTGACATTTTACAGACTGACATAAAGTGCAAGACAGGACAGGTAACAGTGATGGACTGGTAACAATAAGTGGTCAATAATAAATACAGTACAAATGAACATTTAACATTTAACATGTAAACAGAAGATAAGATAAATATAAATAGTTCTTCAGTTGGATTGATTTTCCTTCCACAACAAACGCAATATTAAACTTCTGTTCTAACCCTGTTACACTTGTCTCGACTTGTCTTGACATACTTAAGTTACGCATTCACTGCACAGGTCAAGTGAAAGAGGGACCTCCTCTTTGGGGTTCCCTGAGTATATATTGAGTGTGCATGCAGACCACAGTATACAGCCCCGGTGACCGCACTGAGACACCAACACACAGTTGATGCAGAGCAAAAGGTATGTATGATTGATACTGCATTTATGAATGAAAGAATTGCGCAAAAATGCAAAAATTGGGTGGATAAGAATATTTGCTGTTTTTAACTATTTATCCATACATTTAGGGGTGATTCGATAAAAAAAATACAAGTCTAGTATTCCTTTAATGTTTACCCTTCAATATCAGCCCATAGCCATCTTCCTTGCGTCTTATATAACCTCCATTGACAACAAAACCTTTACTGGTCTTGAATACTCAAAACCATGTTAATTATCCCTTTTTAGAACTGTCTAAATCAGACATAACTTGCTGAGTATGGAGTTCCAACTTCCCCTTGCTTGTGTATTGCTTCCTAACTGCCACTGATGGAGCACCTACAAGATGTTTTCAGTGTGGATAAGCTCAGGAGACTGACATAGTCAATCCATGAATCGCTTTGTCCTGAAGTGTTTGGGGGGTAAGAAGGATGTACTGAACCTTGCACAGTGAGATGGAGCTTTATCTAACATGAACATGAAGTTGTTCTTCCCGGTCTTTGATTTCCTGTTGAACCACACCCTGAAGTCCACCTCAAAAACTTTGACAATTTTCTTTCTCAGTTTCACCCACTCTTTGTTGTCACATGTGTGTCAAATGCCAGCAGGGTGGGGTTGGAGTTGCTGATGATAATATGGAAGGGGATTATTGTCCCCAGTATCTTAGTTGGACCCTTTTTGGCAAGTAAGGGGTGAAGCTGAATTCTGTAAGCTATGTGAAATTCTTGGGGGTGGATTCAGGGTCTGGTTCAACAGGAAATCAAACACCTTGAAGACCAACTTTTTATTCACATGTTAGTTAACGCTCAATCTCACTGTACAAGATTCAGCACATCATTTTAACCCCCCAAATGCTTCAAGAAAAAGCGATTCATGGATTGACTATCTCAGTCTCCTGACCTTATACACACTGAAAACATCTTGTAGGTTCTCAATCATTGGCTCTATGTAAATCGAGTGCAATACACAAGCAAGGGGAAGTTTGAACTTCGTACTATGCAAGTTATACTTGACTAGACTAGACTTAATACTAGACTTAATTTTTTAAATTGAATCCCCTCTAAATGTATTGTTAAAAGGTAAAAACTCCCAAAACGGCAAACCTGCATAATATTCACCCAGTCGGCTCCTCTGGCCCGTCCATTAAACTGCATTGTTTTCCCCTCCGAATGCTCGTGTGGTCCAATCACTGCCAGTCATTTGGCATATTGATAAGCCAACGTGGGGGAAAACAAGCAATTTCATGGGCGGAGCCAGAGCTGCCGAATGGGTATATCCTTATCCATCCGTTTTTCACATTTTTCCACTTAAAATTGGTAATATTAATCGTAGCTCGTAAAAATTCGGAAAGTAATTGTACGCTCATGCTTGTATTCCACCATAAAAAGTAGAAAGCAATAGCACCAATATTTTTCTAGCTATCGCCAAAAATATGATTGCACAATAGCATTAGCCTGGCTGTACTGTGTATGTAACCTTCACGCATGCTAGACTGTGAATTACACGTAAAAGGATGCATGGACATAGCCTGGTCCTGACCATCCCATAATACTACCATTTCATTTCGTTTTTACGGTCTGGCATTTGTTTGCTCTGAAGCGATTGCAGGAAGCAGGAAGTTTGCACTCAGTTATGGTTTGAAATTATTGGACACCTCTCACGGCAGTTACTCAACAACAACATAGCGCAGACCAATGGCTCTGGCGCAGATGTGTACGTCATTGTCACGAGCGTCCTCCCCCTTTCGCTCCCACGTGGGGCGCTTATCGCTTATTGGCTGTTTTCTGGGGGGGCGTTGCAATCAAAATCCTATTGCTCCAGGCACTCCACAGAGAAGCACGGCCAGACTACCGTAGTGGAGCCAATCCTTTGGCGGAAGTACGTAGGATGGCTCGCGAGGCTATCATGGACATGATTGTGAATTAATTAATACCCAAATTTACCAGCTCCTATTTACTTTTATATAACTAATGAATTGTTTACAGGAACCATTTGTTTTGCAAATTGCTTAACTTGCGACAAATATACACCTGCTACTGCCATCACTACGACTACTTTGCCCTACTATTCCAAGTCCTTCAACTGAATTGAGAATAAAATATATGACTTTGTAATTCTAGTATTTGTGATTACTGATTAATATTTAATCTGATTAATCTGATGACACTTAGCATTCCCTCTGTCTTATTGTGTTGTTCACAGCTGCTTTCTTTGCAAACGATGGGCTCAGACGTTTCTCGTTCCAACACCCATGTGGCCAATGCCACGGGGTTGCCAATCTGGATAGCCTACAGCACCGACAAGATGCGACTGGTTAAGAGGGGCGTGGCAACCTCGGCCAAACTCAAGGCATCCTGTGCTTTCAAGAAGAAGATGGTGACGGGTGATGCAGACATGTCTAGTTCCATCAAGATGAAGGAGACCTACGTTAATGACAGCCGAGTGAGGGTGCACCGTCTCCCTGCCGCAGACTATTGTAAGTTTGCTGGGGAGGGTACGATTTACGCCAGCGTCTTCCTGCAGACATGCGAGTGCTGTGAGGACAATCTGAAGATGATCTCAGAGAATTACCACGTCCCCAGCGACCGGTCCTTCATCGTGACCCGAAACCACAACATCAAGTTCCAGAAATATGGAGCCGGCATTTGGGTGGATGACCTTGGATATGACCACAGGCAATGATGATCAAGCACCACGGCCAACACGGCACTTCATAGTTCATGCAGTTGTTGATTTTTTGCATGTGTGGCATTGCCTTTCAATGTAACAAATACAACTCAAAATTCAGTGCTATATGAATAAATGCTTTTGAGCTGTGGTGAATTACTTTTGTTTTGTTTCATTGAAATGACAAAGAGGGATGATTTGGGGGACATAGTTGAAAGCATGTGTGAAATGCAGTATTGTATAAAGTACTGGACTAGATGAGTGGAGTAAAGTTCAAGTAGAAGTACTAAATCAAAAAACTAACTCGAGTGTAATCAGGGCTGGACTGGGGGAAAAAATCAGGCTGGGCAATTTCAGCTAAGACCATTCCGCCAGACACTGAGAGAGACAGTGAAGCCTCTGACAACATTTTTAGTCGTCTATTACGAGCTATTTTGACCACAACAGCCAAACGTAATATTTAAAGGATAGTTCCGGCGTAAAATGAAAGTTTCACCATCGCTTTCCCATGCCACATAATGTATCTAATGATGAGCCATTCCGGGCAATGCCGCGCCGTTATGGAGTTAGCTAATTTTAAGCTTTTTGGTGAAAAACGCAGCCAATGCATCACGGCGGGGCCAANTATGATGTTTCCCCGCTATAAACAACTTCAAAAACGCTACACACTTCATCACAAAGGTCTCGTCAATCAAACCGAGGCACAGAGAACATCATCGGACCACACGTCTTTCACTGGCCGGTGTTTTCAGAGGTGTCTCACTGTTGTCTCTGACCCGGATGCAGGCTACTCAATCAGGTGGCTATGTAGGCTAAACATGGTCCGCGGTTCTTACACCGGCTGCGACCGTAAAATGAAAAGCTGGAACCCCGACCGTTTTCACCGACTGCCACTGTCTAAACCAGCCATACTACGGGAATGGCTAATAGCATTAGAAGTGGACGAAACTGACATAAAAACCCGGAGGGATCGCTACTATCGTGTGTGGAGGGAGCATTTCGAGGATGATGGCTACAAGAAGAGGGAGATGGAACACCTAAACGAAACCGTCTAAAGAGGAATGCTGTGCCAAAAAGGCGCATGGCTATGGAGGTATGTTTGAAGAGAGGAACATGTGTAAATGTGTCTGGCTCATGAATCTTGACTGTCTGTGGATCTGTGAAACTGGTTGCAACACTGTGCGTCTTTGCCAGCAAGCACTCTGTTTTGGGAAGGCATAGCCTACAGGTGCAGTAAATGTAGCCCACTACAGGAGATAAATACACTGTCAAAACAAACTAGCGCGGGATGGCAAGTGAAATTGTGCGACCTGAGGCATTCGATGTGGTTGATGTCATGCCAGAGTAGTTTCAGTGAAGTAGTTCTAGACTCTAATTGACGAGGGCGCGCGAGGTCAGTATGGACCATTACGCAACGGAGGAGGGCTGGAGGAATTTTATAAAGTCGTACTAGAAGTGCTCTTACAGATGTAAGTACACCAGTGTGTTATTACAAAGCTGAATCCATGTTATATTATACCGTGTTGCAATTACTTTGTAAGAGTAGTCTTCCTACCTGTACTCTCCATGCAACTCTTCAAATCTGCTGCCTGCACACACGGTAGTAGCGATCCCTCCGGGTTTTTACGTCAGTTTCGTCCACTTCTAATGCTATTAGCCATTCCCGTAATATGGCTGGTTTAGACAGTGGCAGTCGGTGAAAACGGTCGGGGTTCCAGCCTTTCATTTTACGGTCGCAGCCGGTGTATGAACCGCGGACCATGTTTAGCCTGCCTAGCCACCTGATTGAATAGCCTGCATCCGGGTCAGAGAGTTGTAACAGTGAGACACCTCTGAAAACACTGGCCAGTGAAAGACTGTGTGGTCAGATGACCTTCTCTGTGCCTCGGTTTGATTGACGAGATCTTTGTGATGAAGTGTGTAGCGTTTTTGAAGTTGTTTATAGCGGGGAAACATCCGAAAATAATAGACTGGACTGGGGGGGGAATCAGACTGGGCAATTTCAGCTAAGACCATTCCGCCAGACACTGAGAGAGACAGTGAAGCCTGTGACAACATTTTTAGTCGTCTATTACGAGCTATTTTGACCACAACAGCCAAACGTAATATTTAATTCTGACTCAGAGAGGTCTGCTGTAGCGGCATGAGGACTGATACCACAACATTGAGGGGAGGACCAGGCAACAATCATCAACAGTCCACCGGGCAAATGCCCTGTATTCCCTGTGGCCAATCCAGCTATGAGTGTAATAGAAGTGCTCTAATACCACACTCATGTCATGTGGGGGTAGTGAAGTAGGCTATTCAAAATGTCTATGCTACACGGATCCATTGACTTTCACTAGCTTAGCGACATATTCCCTCTCTTAACTTGTCTTAAAGCAAGACAACGCTTAACAAGAAAAATAAGACACTTTAAATTACCACCTTTATAAACACCGGCCAACGATTGTAACTATAGTAAGCCCCAAAATAGTGGCATACCCCTTTAAGTATTGCAAGTAGACATGTTTTAACAATACTTCTCAAGTACTGAAAGTAAGTTCTATGTAAAATGAAACTATGTAAGTTCTGAAATTGCCAGTTTTCTGGTAGGCCTACTGCTTGACAAAGCGTGACTAGGACGACACTTTTTGCTTTTCGAATAGGGACAACACAGCTCAATCGAAGGGCACTGTGTTGAGCTGTAGGCCTGCCAGAAAACCGTCTGTGATGAAGAGACATTAAATAACACGAGCCAACTGCTGGTGAAATTTCAGTTTGGCTAGTAGAAAAGACCAACTTCCTAGCCACTTAGTTATATTCAGGGAACCTAGAGAAGGTGGCGTTTGTTTAAAAGGTGGCTGGCTTCAATATAGGCCTAAAGTGACGGGGAAAATCCTGGTTTGTGTTCATAGTACGGCCCTTGGAGGACTTTTACAGCCCTGGGATGAATTTGAAGTGGCCCTTTGAATGAAAAAGGTTCCCCACCCCTGCTTTAGTGGGTGTGTGTTTGGCTTATGAGTGATTCTCTAATTCGCCTACACTTTTAAGTCCGTGAATTTTACTTGGCAATTCCACTAACTATTAACTGCATCCAATGATGTTTTGGACATTAGAAAACATTTATCTTTCATATAATACAGAAAGTGTAGACATAGCATTATTTCCCTCAGCAAGAATGAATATTTAATACTGGTTTTGGGCGTTTTCATGCCGTCCTGTTTTCCAAATGTCAGATTCAGTCTTCATATTAGCATGTAAAGAAAATTGTTTTGCCCAAGACGATTGCAAATGTTGATTCACAGTAATCATCACAATATGACAAAACTGTCCGAAAGACCACTGTCCTTTCCATTATACATGAAATTTGCCATTTTGTGTGTGTCCACAAAAACTGTGTTAACCGTGTCACGGTCTGAAACCTCCTCCATAAATCAGTAATGGTTTGGTCTTAGGCCATACGAATAACATCACGTGATGTCATAACCTCTTTGGCAGGATACGGGAAGACTTTTTGGTAAATTTTGAGCTCCATCCTTCCATAATTTAATCCATTCTTTTTCATGTTCTCATAGCGGGAAAATTGCCTGTCAACAGTGTTATCAACATATTCATAAGAATCTGAATTAGAAATCACATGTAGAAAAACACAGATAAAACATACAGATACATGAATTGATTAAGGTGTTGTGGAGGAACTTCTGAGGTCCTCAGTTAGCACAACACCATAAAAATGGCTGAAATGTCAACGGTGTTACCGTCAATGGTGTTACAATTAAGTATGACAGTCAGGGTTGCCAGATGAGGCTGATGATTTCCAGCCCAAAAAATGATCAAAATCCGCCCTAAAAACCCGCCCAATTCTTTTGATTTATATGGCAGTGGGAAGGTTTTTCTGATAGATGCCATTTTTACCCGCACACGGCCATCCTAAGCAGCCCAATTGGGCGGGAACCAGCCCAATCTGGCAACACTGATGACAGTTGAGGAGGAGTATGTTTTTGCCAATTTATATCCATATTGACAGACAAACAAACAAAATAATTTGTGTTCTAGGGAGATGGGTTTGTCTGCTCTGTTTTTTTCTCCTAAAAAAGTGCCGATTTGTTCCCCTGCACTGTTGACCGTAACACAGTTGAGTAACACCGTTGACTGTTTTGAAAGTGTTTTTGCGCTATTGATCCCTTATGTGTTGGAAAAATCCTATGAACATACACTAGGGATTATCTCTGGAGAAGGAAATCTTGTGTAAGGAGGGTGACTATATTCAAATCAGACGTTACAGGGATTTATGATGAAAAATGTGTCAGTCTGTATCACAGTGACTCATAAAATCCTACTTATGAAGCTCAACAATCACATTTTCTATATTGATATATGATTAATGACAACATTACTGCTAAGGGACATAAGCACTTTCAAACATATATTGTTTTAACTCTGTAGTATTTTTATATATGTTTGAAATGACATAGTATTTGTCCATAACACTGTTGACAAAATAATTAAACAAATGTTCGCTTTCATTAGAGTATTTATCAAATGATTTAAGATTAAGCTTGGCAATTTGTTTGTTTGGAAACTTAAATATATACACTATGTAAACATCTAGGTCATTTAGTTGAAAAAAAATACTGATAATTGACATTTTGCTTTTGCCAAAAGCGTAGGGGAATTGTAGAATCACTCTTATAAGATGTATATATACTAGCCATTTTGGACGGTGATGAAAACTGCTAATTTAAAGCCTTGATAATGAAGCTCTAACCTGTGGTGCTCGTTTGTGAAGGTGTAAAAGTTCTTCTCCTTGGTGTGGATGACGTCTTTGATCCTCTTGTAGACAGGCGCGCTTCTGTGTCGTACCTCTTGGAGAACAGTCTGCAAGATGATGACGTTCCTAATCAACCGGTCCTCCAAAATATCAATCTAGGAGAAGGAGAGAGAGAGAGAGAGAGCCTTGGTTATTATCAAATGACCAATCAATCAATATTACTTATATAGCATATGAATCATACATAAATGTCATTCAATGTGCTAAAGAGTAGAAAAATATATATTACCTTGTAGTGTGTCATTAACTACCACCAAGACAGATGACAATAAAGCGGTTTTTAATTTCTTTTTAAAAACAAGATACTGTGTTGTTGGGGCAGTTCTAAATTGGACAGGAAGTTGGTTCCAGCCTTTTGCAGCAACCGAAGACATCATCTATTAGGATGATATTGATCAAGCATATTTGCGATATATTTAGGGCCTACGCCATTTAGTGACTTATAAACTCAGAAGAGTTTTAAACTCAATTCTAAATCTCACTGTTAGCTCGTGCAATGACATCAGTGCTGGAGTGATGTGATCTCTTTCCTTTGTTTTGATTAGAATTCTTGCTGCAACATTTTGGATTATGAATGAATGAATGACTAATTCTTCACACCATCATTTATATTTCAGATTCATGAGACAAACAAAGTTCAACAGCGTGGAGAAGAGGGTCCCCAAGTGAAACTAGTTCTAGTTTCTAGTAGATGGAGTTTGTTGGGAGAGGAGGACAGCATTGATCTGTGTCTCTCTGTCACACTGTCAACCGATTACAAAGATTTTCGTGATAGCACCACACGTAGTTAGAGGAGAACAGTAAAACGATACCTGATGCAGAACGACGTTTGTGTCTGGAATGAGATAATGTGGATAGGTGCACAGGTTGCTCTCCATGCACGGGTCCTGCTCCAGCACCGGGTGCACGTCTTTGCACTCCACGCAGACTTCACTCCCACACCAAATGTCATCTCGCAGGTAGTGCTCTCGAACTACCTTCAGTATTCCACCCTTGCGGGTCTTTTTCACGAATGTTTTTGTTTTAAGCATGTTAGATGTGGAAATATGTTTACACGTCTCATCGGATGGACACACTCACACCCGACAGCTTCGTAAACATTCGAGCATGGGCAAGTGCACGCGGGAGCTGGGAAACACAAACTATTTCCGGGGTTACATTGAAAACTTGAAACGTGTCACGAATTGGTTTTGCTTAAATAGAATAACATTGCTTTTCTGTGGTTTTATTTTTCTTTTCATATATAGCATTAGAATCGCATTTGAGCACACAAGGTATAAGACGTAACTACAAGAAACAAATATAGTGGGTGAACTCTTTGCTTGTTTTTGTTTGGCCCATGAACTTTCTTCTTCTCCGTCTCTTTCCCAACACAGCAACAATACATAGCGCCACCTATGGCACTATATTTGAACTGCACCTGACAGACACTTTTTTTAAACCAGTGATCCTAATGGCAAACTATGAATTCAAGACACTTGTAGCCTGGCATATCATTACTTCCCAATCCCTTCCCACCATCATATCAGGGATACAAAATAAACAAAGGGAGTATATTTATGCATATAATCAAATCTTTGTAATTAATACAACCTCTCATCCATTTATGCCCAGCAAATTATTAAAATTGTATTAATGAGGTTAGGCTACCTCTGTTTGAGGTTTCTTACAACTTAAAAATAAACATGCTTATCGACACAGTTTTCTTAAAATGCTACCACCAGAGTTTATTTTTGCACAGGCAGAAAAGAACACACAAAAACAACTCAATTTCAAAAGACTGCATTTAAAACATCACATTCAAAACATATCAGTTGATTTGTCATGCCAGCACACACTGCATTAAAAAAATGTCTATCAACAGTTAAAATAGTGAAAATAATTTAACCATTAAAACGTACATTAAGTCCTACTGCCCTCTGGTCAAGGGATAGGCTACTGGCCGCTGCCATTCCTTCTCACCGTATTAAAATCGTTCAAGTATAACTACAGAAGACACATCTCTATCCCTAGCAGCCCGCCATCGAAACGTCATCGCACTGCTTCACCATGACATCACTCGCATGGCACAGGTGTCACTCATCAAAGACTCCTCATGTCCAGTGGATCAGCTTCACAACTATTGGCATCAAGTTTTTTTCTTCTTTGTATTAATGCGAATTAAAGTAATAACAATTTTTAAAAAAAGGAAAAAGGTTCACCAGATTGTCCTCTGCTGGACAGACGGACAAACAAACAAAGACCTTCTCTTTCTCTGTGCAGGGGTGCATTTCTCAAAAGAGAAGTTGCTTACTACATTAGCTACTTTGTTGTTTTCAATGCATTTTCCCATTGGCAACTACCGAAGTTGCTAACAAGCTAACAACTTCCCTTTTGAGAAATGCACCCCAGTTTTGTTCAACATGTCCCTGGTTCTGCCAGAAGGGGGCAGCATTTTGGCCCTTAAAGGGACAGTTTGGTCAAGTTCAACATGCAGTTGTATTGCTCACGCTACCCTGGACTTGTCAGTACCTGGTGATGCCACATTTTTATGAGCAATTCTAATGGGGGCAGCGTTTGTTTACATTTTTAAAAAATGAAACATAGGCCAAGTCCAAATATTTTCCCAAAAGGTACTGCTGTTTGCTAGTTGTCTGCTGATGTTTTATAACCTTTTGGATGTTTTTGGGAATAAATAAAAAAAGTTTTTTTGAAATGTAAACAAAGAGCTGCCCCCATTACAATGACCAGGATCTCGGAAACGGCTGAAGAAAAAAAAAAAATCTCAGGCACTGACAAGTCCAGGGTAGTGTGAGCATTACAACTGCATGTTGAAATTGACCAAACTGTCCCTTTAAACGCAGTCGCCCCAGAAAAGCTTCGTTGGCCATTTGGTTAGTCAAAACAACACAGCCTTGCGGCTCTGCTACTTTTACACCATTTACAATTTCATCATCTCGGTTCATTAAACCAGCTTTTATCACCATCACGTTTGTACAGTAGTTGTTATGTAGGGATGTACCACATCCAAGATGTACAGGGTACAGTTTCGGTTAACAGAGTAGGGTTAGGTAATGGGTTTCGGATTCAACCAAATCTTAAGCAGTGGATTCGGTGTTCGTCAGAACCTTAAAAATCAGAACTCAGTACATCCCTATCCATCCTAGCTCATTACTTTCCCTCAAAACTTGTACACGACATTTCACAGGACAAAATGACAACACACTTCAGCAGGACAAACAGCAAGCCTTAAAAAACTTGGCCGAAAAATACATATTATAATAATAATTGGACATAACACATCTGGAAAAATAGATGATGATTCCTAAAGTGCAGTTAATTCTATTTTTCAGATGGTCGCGAGAGCGGTAAAGTCAAAGTCTGTCCTCTTCCTGTTTCAGTAAACAGTGCATCAGTTAGTGAGTGCATCTTAATATGCAACCTTGCCTCCTCCACTTGCGCTTGTCTCCTCACCCCGCCTCCTGGCCCCTCCTCCGTGGAGAAAACAATAAAGTTTCCCAGCTGTCAGCCTAGCCACAACAACTTTTGAGGGACTGTTTTTCATTCACCATCCCAATTGCAAAAAATGAGAAAAAGACTCTACAATTGAGCTTTTGCAAGATATTGAAATATAATGCTGTTGTCAGTGATGTCATCATGACGAGAAGCAAGTGGAGGAGGCAAGTGGAGGAGGCAAGGTTGCATATTAAGACGCACTCAGTGGCACAAAGCATCTCCAAACTCTGTACAAATCATATGAACAAGCAAACAAACCATTAAAAAAAACAAGACAGTAGTTCATTTAAATTAAAAAGAAAGAAAGAAAAAAAAAACATCAACCAACCATTTTGGAAGACATTGTGTACCATGACTTCATTGAAGATTTTTGTTATTGTTCAAGAAATCAATCTTCAAGAGTAAATGCATACATAAAATGCAATGGTGGTCAGAGAGTCTGACCAAGGGGTTAGTCCATAGAGCTGGCATACACACTGCCCTACAAAGGCCAAGTGATGTAACTTTTGTCAAAATTGAGTTTAGGCTGAAAATCGTTTTCATAACGCCTCTCATCTTGTGCCAAAGCCTTATGGTCCAAATGTGTCCCATTTTAGAGATATTGCCATGTCAAATGCACAGTACCTACAATATCCAACCTAATGCCAAGGCTTTGAGGCTTTTTTCTCAGTTTCAATGTTGGCAAAAAAAATTACTGGACTTTGATTTTGTAGGGCAGGACACTTACCACACACATTAACTTCAAGAGAGGGAGTCAACACTCTGGTGATGGACCAACAGCTTTGGGTGGCTTTAAAGGGGTATGCCACTATTTTGGGGCTTATTACAGTTAAAATCGTTGGCTGGGGTTTATAGAGGTGGTGAAGTGTCTTATTTTTCATGTTAAATGTTGTCTTGCTTTAAGACAAGTTCAAAGAGGGAATATGTCGCTAAGCTAGTGAAAGTCAATACTTTATATTCCCTCTTTGAACTTGTCTTAAAGCAAGACAACGCTTAACATGAAAAATAAGACACTCTAACACCTTTATAAACCCCAGCCAACGATTTTAACTGTATTAAGCCCCAAAATAGTGGCATACTCCTTTAAGAACAAAGCCAGTCGGCTACATTCTCTGAGCTAATGTATGCGGAGTGATCACTAAACCACTTCTATGGAATAGCCAGTCAGCAAGATCCTCGTACCATGACATAATGATTGGAGTAGTCATAAAAATGGTTCCCTCATACTCACACACACACTCAGACTTATTCACACGTGTATACTTTCCGATTCTCTCTCTCAAACACACACACACACCCGTTGCTCTCTCTCTCAAACACACACACACACCCGTTGCTCGCTCTCTCTCTCTCTCACACACACACACTCACAATCACACTCACACAGTCTGCGGTCCCTTCCGTCCTCCACACACACGCACACGTCCTCTGGCTCAGTCAGCTGCACTGGGAAGTGACGCGTGTTCAGGTCGGGTGTGTATGTGCGCATGTTCCCATGGCGGCATCTCTCGTGTGGAGGTAGAGAAGGGGGGGCGGGTTTGGGGAGTGGGGGGTGGCGGGGCTCTTCATTTACATTGCTGATGCTGGGACACAATGTTCACAACTTCACATTTGAGTTTTGGGGCTTGGCTGGGTTGGGGTGCAGGGATCGGGGTTTAGTGTCTGTAGGCAGGCAGGGAGGTACAGGCGTGCTGGGCCGGGAGCAGGGCTAACACATCTGAACAGGTTTGGGAGAGAGCTCTCGTGAGCTCCCCCTGCTGCTGGGCAGAGTGCACTGCTGCGTACTTCCCTCATCCAGCTGCCTACTTGTGCCCTGTAACAGTAAGGAAAGAACACACAAAAAGTATTTTAATACTACAGCATATTAGTGTATTTAAATACAACAACATATTAGTGTATTTTAATTTTACAGTATATTGGTGCATTTTAAATAATACAGTATATTGGTCTATTTTGATACCACAGTATATTAGAATGACCTAATTGCAAATACTTAAATAGTACAGTGTATTAAAATGTCTTCAAATGCAATTCATCATATCATATGCGCCAAGAGCCTGGGCTCTGGACATATACAGTACACATCTAACACACACAAATCACAGGGTCCGTTTTATATTTCTACCAAAAAAAATATACTTTGAGAATCATATTTGTACATTTGAAACTTCAATGTTTTCTTTAATCTTACATCAACACCAACCACTTTGGTATTTACAGAAATCTGAACGGAATTCTCATTTCAATACATGACATCATAGCATGAATAAATACAATACAGGGGTGAGTTTCTCAAAAGAGAAGTTGTTAGCCTGTTAGCAACTTCAGTAGTTGCCAATGGGAAAATGCATTGAAAACAACAAAGTAGCTAATGTAGTAAGCAACTTTGGTTTTGAGAAATTCACCCCAGCACAGGTAGCAATGTGTGCAGGTAGCAAAGTGTGCAGGGCTTTTGACGAAGACAAATACAGCAGCAGGGACACACATTGACAATGTTTTAATAACAATTTCAGACAGGCTACAATGACGACATTGAATACAGGGGCTGATGTGTAGCTGTTACAACTTACTGAAGCACGTTAGTTAAGCATTGCACTATGGTAGCAAGAGTTCAGATGGAGATTCAGGTGTGTGATTGAGATAGACATGAGGAATGAGGCTGTGGGGGAAAGAGGCCATTGGGAAAGCAGGGGTGCATTTCTCAAAACCATAGTTGCTAGCGACGTTAGCTACTTTGACGTTTGCAATGCACTTTGCCATTGGCAACTACCCAAGTTGCTAACTGGTTAGCTACTACACTTTCGAGAAACACACCCCAGAGCAGCGGGATGTGGCATGGCGCTAAGCATGATGGGTAATGAGATAGCGTGACCAGTTGACTGAAAAGGAGGGATCATTTCGGGCATAGACATACACGAGAAGTATTAATTCCGGGTCTGGAAAGTAAAAAAAAACGTTTGTCTCAGTGTCCTTCCAATACGTCAATTCCGGATCGAGAAAGTATAAACCTTGCCAGAGTTTCCTTCCAACACAGGTGACGTCAATAAGTAGCTGGTATAGCCGTCTTGAGTATTCAATACGATTCAGAGCTGGTTGGGTCGAACTAGTGGCAGTTTGAGTTTTTACTTTCAGGACATGGTATTGACACCATAGAACATAAATCATGTGTATAGTTTCAGGTTTACTCACTGTCCCAGATAAGCGGACTCACGTCACTGCCAACTAAACCGCCTTACAGCAGAGACAGGTGACTTCATTTTACCAGGAGAACAAAGCCAGAACAAAGTCCTTACTATGATGAGATTAACCACTTGCTCTGAGATGGCATGACCCCATCCATGCAAGTGACAGACTACACCTGCTCACTGAAACAGCACCCAAAGGAGGTTGCTGGAAGTTGCTGATAGTGAAATGTGGCGTACTTTCCAATATGCAACCTTGTTTCCTCCACTTGTGCTTGTGGCCTCATCTCGCCTCCTGGCCCCTCCTCCGTGGAGAAAACTAAAGTTTCACAGACGTCAGCCTAGAAGCCACAACAACTTTTGAGGGACTGTTTTTCATTCACCATCCCAAATGTAAAAGAGGAAAAAGACTTAACAATTGGGCTTTTGCAAGATATTGAAATATGCTGTTGTCAGTGATGTCATCATGACATATTACTTCCTGGTACGAGGCCACAAGCACAAGTGGAGGAAGCAAGGTTGCATATTGGAACGCACTCACGGTATAGAAGCTGACAGCTTTGGCCAGACCTGGAACAAAGTCTCTACTCCACCCCCACAACATACAATGTAATGGGGACCCAATTTTGAGTCCCCTCTCTCCCTGGGCCCGGGACAACTGACCCCTTTGTCCCTCCCAGCTCTGCTTTCTTTCCCTCCACAGAAGTGTCCAAAGGAAAATTAGGGGAAATTCTCTTAGGGCTCAGTCGTCTGGTCACGTTGCATGTTAATCTGCTTTGCAAAGCCAGCGACAACACAAGACAAGGAACGAAGAGGAAATAAGCATGGATGGATAACGCTGCGGACAGAGCTGCAGGATGGGGGGATGGACGATACATGAAGCCACAAGCGGAGGATAGGATAGGAAGAGGGGATGAGGGACCTCATGTGAGAGGAAGAAAGGAGAAGGGGAGGAGAGGAAGAGGGGATGAGGGACCTCATGTGAGAGGATAGTCCCAGTCAGCTCCTCTGGCCCGCCCATAAAACTGCATCTTTTCCCCCTCCGCATACTCCATGCATGGTCATGCAGTGCCAATCACTGCCAGTCAATAGGCATATTGATTAGCCACTAAATACATGGGTTCTCAGTGTTTATCAACATGACGTTATGAGGAGGGGCAAGACACTGGCAGCCAACCACGTGAGCTATTTTTTTTTACCGACAGCGGTTTCCAACAAAAAACGTGGGGGAAAACAAGCAGTTTCATGGGCGGGCCCAGAGTTGCCGACTGGGTCAATGAAAGGGGAGATGAGGCGTTTCATTGGACAAGGACTAAGAGGGAAAGGGGAGATGAGGAGTTTCATTGGCCAGCGACTAAGGAGAGGGAAGTCAGTCTACAACAGGTCCTGCTAGCTGGCTGATGCGTTCCAAATCCAACAGGTAGGTTAAAGCCCAGCTAAACGTTTCCCTCATTTTGCAGGACAAAAAAAAGTTTTTGGGCAAAGAATGGTAGACCATTACGGCCAGGTGTTTCTGGTACACCTTGCAAAATTATGTAATTAATGTTTCTTTTTTCCCCCCAATAAATCTCACTCTTGCGTTAAGCAGAAAAGACAAGGTGATTTCTCATTTCGCCATCATTTCACTGAGGTCTTGTTGCAATGTAGGACTCTAAATTAACCTTTTTAGGTTTTAGGTTTAAAATTAAGCTAATTTTATTCACCAGTCAAAATGGCTAATATGTTTATCTAACAAGCCAAACACACATTCTCTAATGGGCCAAAGTGGCTAGTAACTTGGTCTTTTCTACCAGCCAAACTCAAATTTTCACCAGCAATTGGTCGGTTGGCTGGTGTTTAAATAGAGACCTGGTTGCGTCACAGGTTTACTGAAGCCACTGTGAGAAGCAACATTTCTGAATGAGCACTGTTCTACAAAATTATCATGAATTCAAAAATCCAATGTCTAAGGACCCGAGATGGGCCTGAATCCAGAAGCTACCATCTAGTGCCAATTATTCCAAATTACCTGGTTTTACAACCTCAACTAGGTGATAGCCTAACTGGACTGGTAAAACCAGGTCTTCTGGAGTGGATTGTAGCTCTGAATGCAGGTTGCACATCATTGCTCAAGTCTCAAAGAAACCCAAAAGCAGCCTGTAGCTTATTAACCCGTTAGGACACGGCGTTATAAATTTGCCGTCACCAGAATGGCAATGACCAAGTTTTCGTAGTGCATTACTAAATGCCCTGTGTTATGTCATGGTATTGTAGTACTATGGTAGTTCACTGCTCAATGACTATTACGGCGTGCCACTGGAGGTATGGCGTGCTTTGAAGGGGCTACCATGTATAACTGATGGATTTGGCACACATGCTGAACAATGACGGCTCCTAAAGTAGCAAGCGTTCTTAGCAGGAGCCCTACACACATAAGGCACATTCAGGCCGACAGAGAACCGTCCCCAGGCCCTCTCCTAACCCAGAACCGGCTGGCCATTTTCACACCACTAGTCTGCAGGGGTGCATTTCTCAAAACCAAAAGTTGCTTACTACATTAGCTACTTTGCTGTTTTCAATGCATATTCTCATTGGCAACTAACGAAGTTGTTAACAAGCTAACAACTTCTCCTTTGAGAAGTGCACCCCTGAGCGTTTGGTAACCAGAAAGTTGTGGTGCAAACCGAAAAAATACTTTTCCCCCTCCTCTGCGAACCGTGACGGCAATGTAGACGTCAGCAGTTTCATCCGGGTAACAAATGGTCACATATGGACAAATTTAGAGCTTAGTATAAAAGACGGGTGGTTCGCAGGTAAGCACTTTACTTCCAAAGGGAACTGGTGCGGGAACGGGCACCAGCACAGTTCTGGGGTGCATTTCTGGAAAGCGTAGCTGCTAACTATGTTAGCTACTTTGGTAGTTGCCAATGGGAAATTGCATTGCAACAAACAAAGCTGCTAACTGCTAACAACTACGCTTTCCAGAAATGCACCCCTGGTCGGCCTGAAAACAGTAATTGAGCGCACGCACACACACACGCACGCACGCACGCACGCACGCACGCACGCACGCACGCACGCACGCACGCACGCACGCACGCACGCACGCACGCACGCACACACACACACACACACACGCACACGCACACGCACACACACACACACGCACGCACACACACATGGAAGCACTACGGCCTACTAGCACTTTTGTTTTTATTTAGGTCACTAACCTGCAATGAATTTAGCTCCGATTAACATGAACATGCTACCGAGAATGTAAAAGCCCATAGGGATACTACTGAACATATTGGGCTCCTCTGATGACCAGAACAGAAGTCCAGAAGGAGAGAGATCACACCAGACCAGACCCACAGATCCATACAGTACCATCAACAACCAGGGAAAGCAGCAAGGGGGGAGAGAAACACAAAATATCAGCAAAAAGGCTTTCCAACAGAAAATGCCCGTTTCATTGGACAAGCTAGCGAGAGAGACTGTATCTGCTTATGCATTCAGTGGCGATGGCAGCATCATTTGATTGGTCTGATTCAAGTCAGTGTGAAAATGCAGAGTAGTGTTTGAGAATGACAACTTTGCCATGTCCAAGGTTTCATTATTATTTTTTGATTAGTTAGCCACATTTGAGCCAAACTGGTTCTCCACTGCCTGATTCAGTAATGCTCAATTTAACAATCAAGTGAGTTAATTCTTAATTGAGAAGCAGGACTTACAAATTACGGCAGATAAATAATAGACAATTATGAACACAAACACAGAAATAAATTATGAAATCACTTGCAATTTGCAAAATCCCATTCTACTGCTACTGTACAAACATGTCTGCATGTAGTATTAACACTTATCAAGGCATTAAAAATAACACATGATAAATCCATCATTAAATGGTATAGCCATAGGGTTTGACGATTAGGACACAAGGACATCATATACTGCAGATGTGACGGACAGGAGAAGAGAAGAGAAGAGAAGAGAAGAGAAGAGAAGAGAAGAGAAGAGAAGAGAAGAGGAGAGGAGAGGAGAGGAGAGAAGAGAGGAGTGGAGAGAAGAGGAGAGAAGAGAGGAGTGGAGAGAAGAGAAGAGGAGTGGAGAGAAGAGAAGAGGAGAGAAGAGAAGAGAAGAGAAGAGAAGAGGAGAGAAGAGAAGAGGAGAGAAGAGAAGAAGAGAAGAGGAGTGGAGAGGAGAGAGACATAACCTACCGTTTCCGTTGCCGATGGGCTCCGTTGTCTCCCAGTTCATGGATTTCTGCACGGCCTTCTTCCAGCGGGCATAGCGGAACTCACTCTCTGCAAAACACACAGCCAACATCAGTCCATCAAGCCGGGCTACTACAAGTACAGTAGTACAGTAAGTACAGTGAGTAATACAATGCAAAACAGCTCTACATCATTCGTCGTGTGAGTACACTAGTCACTAGTGGTTCTCGGTGGCTCATGTCACATCATAAATCATATCCTATCATAGTGTAATGTCGTAATGTAATGCAACTGATGTACCCTACCCTCATGGGTCGATCTGGGGTTCGAACTTTTTGAACGTGACCTCTGTGACTCACATCACTTCATACATCATACATCATTTCCCATCATAGTGCAATTTCCTAATGTAATGTAATGCATGAACTGATGTACCCTTGTGGTTGATCTGGGGTCCAAACTTCTGTAGTTACAGCACTTTTGAGTTTATTTTCTTACACTACATAAATACCCCATGAATATAATATATCATGTAGTGTCATGTCATGTCATGTTTTCATATTATACCCATCATAGTGTAATGTCCTAATGTAATGTAATGTGATGCAGGTGGGTTGTAATGTAATGTAATGTAATGTTAATGCAGGTGGGATGTAATGTAATGTAATGTTAATGCAGGTGGGATGTAATGTAATGTAATGTAATGTGATGCAGGTGTGATGTAATGTAATGTAATGTAATGTGATGTAATGTAATGTAATGTAATGTAATGTAATGTTAATGTAGGTGGGATGTAATGTGATGTAAGTGTAATGTTAATGCAGGTGTGATGTAATGTAATGTAATGTAATGTGATGCAGGTGGGTTGTAATGTAATGTAATGTAATGTTAATGCAGGTGGGATGTAATGTAATGTAATGTAATGTGATGCAGGTGTGATGTAATGTAATGTAATGTAATGCTGGGATGTAATGTAATGTAATGTGATGCAGGTGTGATGTAATGTAATGTAATGTAATGTGATGTAATGTAATGTGGTGTAATGTTAATGCAGGTGGGATGTAATGTAATGTTAATGTGATGCAGGTGGGATGTAATGTGATGTAATGTAATGTAATGTAATGTTAATGTAGGTGGGATGTAATGTGATGTAAGTGTAATGTGATGTAATGTTAGTGTAGGTGGGATGTACCCTCGGGGTTGATCTGCGGTTCGAACTTCTCGGACGTGACCTCTGAGAGATCCTCGGGGTTCAGGCTCCACACGCTGACCCCCTCGGCCGCCCCCGCCGCCATGGCAGCGCCCAGCGCAGTCGTCTCGGGCATCGAGGGCTTCACTGGAGACGGGGGCACAGGGAGAGGAGAGGGCACACGGTTAGGGGAACTGATCAATAACATTAATGTTGTTTTGATACTGTTTCAAGTTATAAGCCATGGCAGCGCCCAGCGCAGTTGTCTCGGGCATGGAGGGCTTCACTGGGGACGGGGGTAGAGGGAGAGGAGAGGGTTAGGGGAACTGACCAATAACATATCAATCAAAAATCAATCAAAATGTACGGTATTTATATAGCACAATATTACATGGCGTCACTGGGGTGGGAGGTGCAGGGAGAGGACTCAGGGTTAGAGGAACTCACCAATAATAACATATCAATCAATCAAGACATATTTAAATAGCACAATATCATATGGCGTCACTGGGGAGGGGGGCACAGGGAGAGGAGAGGGTTAGGGGAACTGACCAATAATCACATACCAATCAATCAAAAATCAATCAAGACATATTTAAATAGCACAATATCATATGGCGTCACTGGGGTGGGAGGTGCAGGGAGAGGACTCAGGGTTAGAGGCGTTCCTGAAGAAACTCATCATTAAAGGAGAAAAAAGTGTTTTCTTTTTTTTTACATTGGGCCCTTGATTTCACATTATAACCTAATGTTTTACATAACCCTGTATGTTGTGTGTCATTTGGAGATATTCGGCCATGAAACTACTTCCTATGGGATTTTTTCCCACAGGCACAAACTATGCTGTTTAATGGTACCACTCATAACACGTAGGTGGAAACTTCTCAGATTTGCGGGTAATACAGTTTTTGAAAGTCTTGTTAAAGCAGATGGGACGTCACGTCAAAAATAGAATAATTATTTTTTTTATTTTTTTTTAAGACACTGTAAGAAATGCACACATGTGCCTACTCACCCACAGGGATGCAGAGTATGTCTGCCTGTAGCTGCATCAGGAGTCTGTTGGAGGTCATGCCTCCGTCCACCTGCAGCTGGGTCAAGGGGATGCCACTGTCCTGGTTCATCGCATCCATCAACTGGAGGACAACAGGGGTGTTTATTAATGTAATGTAATATATAATGTAATGACAGGGGGATGCCACTGTCCTGGTTCATCGCATCCATCAGCTGGAGAACAGAACAACAGGAGGGTTTAGTAATGTAATGTAATGTAATGACATGGGGATGCCACTGTCCTGGTTCATCGCATCCATCAGCTGCAGACAGAGAAACAGGAGGGTTTAGTAATGTAGACCACAGTAGTGTTTGGTAATGTAAACAACAGGGGTGTTTTGTATGTATTGTAATGTAATGTAATGACAGGGGGATGTCAGTGTCCTGGCTCATCGCATCCATCAACTGTAGGACAATAGTAGTGTTTATTAGGTAACACTTTACTTGACGCCGGCATCAGACATATGACATTACTGTGTCACAACAATGTCAAGCACGCACACGGGCGCGCGCACACACACACACAGCGTGCCAGCTTACCTCTCTGGTCTGGAAGCAGACAGCCTCCAGGGCTGCGAAGGCGAGATGACTCCGGTTGGTGAACTGAGTTAGGCCACAGATGATCCTGAGAGGGAGAAGAGAGGAGAGGAGATGAGCAAACAAAACAAGATGGTCGCTGGTGAAATAACCAGAAAACTGGTGGGGGGGTTTACTAAGAAGCTGGTGGTCTTAAAGGATAACTTCAGCCAATTTCAACATGCAGTTGTAATGCGGACAGTACCATGGACTTGTCAGTACCTGAGGCTTTTTTCTTTTTCAGCCTTTTCCGAGATCCTGGTCATTGTAATAGAGCTCGAAAGTCCCGCTCCTTAGTTCCGCGTTTCACGGGACCTAAGCTGACCATCTAACAACGTGGTAGCGAGTAAATATCTTCTGATCTCAGTCATGATATGCGCTGGGCTACAAATATGCTGTTTAAGATGATAGATAAAGATTATTCATGCAGAAGTATCAATGTTTTGTTCCGAGACCGTCGGCATGAAAAATGTGAAGAAACACAGCTTTCTAAAAAATGTGGGGGTTCGTACGAAAAATTAAGCAAAAATATCAGAAACAACATATATGGAGCTCGTGGCACAACGCGAAGGGGATCGAAATGCCATTTTAATACCGCCATTGGATTACATGCTACGATTTTCGGCTAAAAACGCAGTTGAGGTCCCATGAAATCGGGGGAAGTGACGTCACTTTCGAGCTCTATGGGGGCAAGTGTTTGTTTACATTTTTAAAAAAATATTTTGATTTATTCCCAAAAACATCCAAAAGGTTATGCAACATCAGCAGACAACCAGCTTTTGGGAAAATATTTGGAGTAGGCCTATGTTAAGATTTTTAAAATGTTAACAAAAGCTGCCCCCATTAGAATAGCTCATATCTTTGAAAGGGCTGAGCCAAAAAAAGGCAGCATCCCCGGGTACTGACAAGTCAAGTGTAGCGTGACCAATACAACAGCATATTGAAATTGGTAGGACTGCCCCTGAAAGAGAATGAGGAGTCCAGGCTCTTCTATTAGATGATTTACTGCAAGTGGTCGGCTCACCCTCTGGCGCTGGGCTCCCAGTAGGGGGCGTAGAGGCCGGAAAACGCCGGAACAAAGTAGCAGCCGTAGGATGTGCCCACCGCCGCCGCTAGCTTCTCTGCAGAACAAAACAAAACACAACACAACACGGGGTCAAAACATTACATTAGTATTTAGCAGACGCCTTTTTTCAAAGCGACTTACAAGGAGCAATTTAAACAAGAACAGGGTAAGGTACAGTGTACAGTTGCAACACTGATAGCATTGTCCTACAAAGAGTAAAGAAGAGGACAATGCATTAAAAAGTAGAAAAAAGTAAACAAGACCTCAAGTTGCAGCGTACAGTTGCAACACAGACAACATTGTCAAACACAAGGTACACAACACAACACAACACAACACAACACAACACAACACAACACAACACAACACAACACAACACAACACAACACAACACAACACAACACAACACAACACAACACAACACAACACAACACAACAGACCACAGGGTCACATATCCTGTTACTTTATTACGAGAGCACCGTCACCTATACCCATCACACCCACCCACAAACAATAGGGGCCACGTACTGAGAACCAGCAGAAATGGACCCAAACAACCTGAATACCCATGAATGAAATGCTACACTTGAAGCACTACAAGTGCTGATGGTATCTTGGCGGAAACACAAACCGATTGGCCTACATCAGGGGTGTCAAACTCAGGCCTGGGGCCAAATCTGGCCTGTGTGGAGCCATTTTATTTGGCCTGTGAGCTCATTTCAAATATGTATTACAGTTGGTCCACATACACCATTAGTGTACAGACTTGAACAAGAAACTTGGTGTGTCACAAGATGTGCAGATACATTTGAAGTACCATATATGATGTGAAAGAGTTTGTGTGAAATTTAACTATAGTATAGAGAATGAAGTGCATGTACGCATAATTTTAGTCCAATTTTTAAAATAAACGTTGAGTTCGGCCCGCGACTTTGCTCCAGATCTTTATTTTGGCCCTCAGTCAATTTGAGTTTGACACCCCTGGTCTACATGTTTCGGGTGTATGCTACTGCACTCCCCACAATACTCAAGAGTTAACAAGTTTCCTTTGACAGCGGAGTGTGCGTGTGTGTGTGTGCGTGTGCGTGTGCGTGTGCGTGTGCGTGTGTGTGTGTGTACTGTATGTGCGCTCACGTGTGTGTGTGTGTGTGTGTGTGTGTGTGTGTGTGTGTGTGTGTGTGTGTGTGTGTGTGTGTGTGTGTGTGTGTGTGTGTGTGTGTGTGTGTGTGTGTGCGCGCGTGCGTGTGTTGCCTGACTTATCAGTCCTATCTGAAGAATGCAGTAGGAATGAAGCTCTTGAGGAGGTGTCTGTCTGTCAAGGAAGCGTGTCTGTAAAAGCAGTACCTCTAGTCTAAGGTGTCTTGTAAGAGCGGTGCCTCTCTAGTACACGCCCTATAGAGCTCTCTAGGCTGCGTCAGGGTTACAGTAGGATCGGAGCCGTCTGTCTACACTCCCTACATCTAACACACAGACCCAGTGGAGTCTGTCTACACTCCCTACAAGGCTTACCAACATCAGCACCCTGAATAGGTGGATGGCTGTCAATAGGAGAGTGACTCTCAACTCTTTTTTTAAACAAACACCCCCTTGACCTCATCACAAGCCACAAAACGCTCCCTTGACTTCATCATAAGCCTGCCACTGTATTAACACTGTTCAAAGTGTTTTCTTAAAAGGCTGAAGCAATAAACATACAGTAGCAACATCATCTACACAGCCTTGCTCACATCCTGAATAAGGCTACATGACTCATGTGCATTGGAATGGGTTTCCTTCTACTCCTCTCTCTTTAGTAGGTTCCCTCCCAAGAGCACTCACTTGTTTCGAGGGAAACATACTTAATTTCCTTTGGGATTTATGAAATATGTACCTCTACTCTACTGCAATGCAGTGCTCCACTTTTCACTTAACTTTCTTTATAATAGTCGAACAAAGGCAAAGTGCAGTAACTATGCCCACATTGAAATGTATTGTAATTTAAAGGTGCACTGAGTACGATTTTTAGTTGTTCATTTCCAGAATTCATGTTACCCATTCACTAATGTTACCTTTTCCATGAATACTTACCGCCACCATCAAATTCTAGGTATTCATTATGACTGGGAGAATTGCACTTTTCATACATGAAAAAGGGGATCTTCTCCATGGTCCATCATTTTGAATTTCCAGTAAAAAGACATTTTAGCAGCATAACCAACTGTACTTTGGCCATACTAGTAAATATTAGTTTATTACAAATTTGGCAATAGGCAGCCCAGTTTCAATGAGCAGCATAGTTGCAATATCTTCTCTGGCCACCATCCTACACAGTGTCCCTTTAATGGTATGAATGAACACAGTCATCAGCCATTAGAGTACAATTAAAACGTTTTTGAATGAACCTTCCAACATTGATGTAAATGGGAAAAAAGAAAGACATTTGGATTAAAACTGTTTTGCGTAATAATTTGGAACAGAGCATTTTGGGCATTTTAAGTTTTTTATTATTTTAAAAAATACCGTTATCATTGGAAGGTTCATTCAAAAACTTTTTAATTGTACTCTAATGGCTGATGACTTGAAAATTATGATGACTACTGTCATTTCTATTGATTATTTGGGGAAACGTCATTTGCGTAATAATGTGGAATGCGGTGTAGTTATTTTTAGGCCGTGTCTAGACAGTGGTGCAGGGGTACCAATGTAATGTAATGGCATGGTTCTAGAGGTGCAGGTGTACCAATGTAATGTAATGTAATGTAATGTAATGTAATGCCATGGTTCTAGAGGTGCAGGTGTACCAATGTAATGTAATGTAATGTAATGTAATGGCATGGCATGGCATGGTTCTAGAGGTGCAGGGGTACCAATGTAATGAATGTAATGTAATGTGATGTAATGGCATGGTTCTAGAGGTGCAGGTGTACCAATGTAATGTAATGTAATGTAATGTAATGACATGGCATGGTTCTAGAGGTGCAGGGGTACCAATGTAATGTCATGGTTCTAGTGGTGCAGGGATACCAATGTAATGTAATGTAATGTAATGTAATGTAATGGCATGGTTCTAGAGGTGCAGGGGTACCAATGTAATGTAATGTAATGGCATGGCATGGTTCTAGTGGTGCAGGGGTACCAATGTAATGTAATGTAATGTAATGGCATGGCATGGTTCTAGTGGTGCAGTGGTACCTATGTAATGTAATGTAATGTAATGGCATGGTTCTAGTGGTGCAGGGGTACCAATGTAATGTCATGGTTCTAGAGGTGCAGGGGTACTGTAGGGGTGCAGGGGTACTGTAGGGGTGTAGGGGTACCCACCGAGCTCTGTGGAGGTCTGGATGATGCCCAGGTTATCCTTCAGCCAGCGCACCACCGCCCCTGCAATGGCCACCGACCCCTGGAGAAGACCACAAGACAAGACAAGACAAGATGAGAAAAGATCATAACATCAAGACAAGACAAGACAAGACGACGACAAGACAAGACGAGATGAGAAAAGGCAACAAGACAAGACAAGATGAGAAAAGACAACAACATCTAGAAAGATGAATAATCAGGACAATAAGATCAAACCAAAAGCAGCTCAAATTCTTGAGGTAGAGACAATGCTTCCATGTCTGGGAAGCTTCTCATTCATCCGCAGCATCTTATTTTAAAGGGTTTAGTTATAGGCAACTGGACTTCTTGAAGCTTCAAGCTCAAGAAAGAAGTACCAAAAAGAGGTCCAATTGCCTACAACAAAACACTTTTGAACAACACTTAGATGGATTGTAGCACGGAATTTGTATTGTAGTGTAGTATTTTCAGTGTTTGTGTAGTATTTTTATGAATACAGTTTTCCAATATGTGGACAGAGTGCTTGGTCCCCTGTAGGGCTGGGCAGTATACCATTAAAAAAAACGTGATAACGGTTTTCACCTACACAAGGTTCACTTTTTGATGAGAGAAGGTTTTTATTCCAAATAAATGATTAAAATAGAAACGGAGATTAATTATAATTAAGGATTTTATCTCATTTTGAAATTTAATTTCAGCCTTTTCTTCAGAAACATTGAGATGCGGGGGAAAACCGGCGCTTATGAAAAAAAATTGTGCAGCGAACCGTGATATTAATTTTCATCAAGAAAACCGTGATGGGCATTTTTTCTAGAACTGCCCAGCCCTAGTCCCCAGGTAGCGGTGTGGCAAACAGACTTCTTGAAGCTTCAAGCTCAAAAAAGAAGTCCCAAAAAGAGGTCCAATCGCCTACAACATTCTGACACTTCTGAACACTTACACGAATTGTAGTACGGAATTTGTATTGTAGTGTGGTATTTTCAGTATTTCTGTAGTATTTTAATCATGCGTACAGCTTTCCAGTATGCAGACAGAGAGCTTGGTCGGCTGGTAGCCGTGTGACAGTACCTCTAGTGCGTAGCAGGCTGGTTGGTCCCGACCCAGTTTGTAGGCCACCGTCGTCAGGAGCCCGTGGTCCGACATCACCGGCTGGAAAAACATTCAGATAAGAGATTTTACACATTCTTCATTGCAGACACTCCACAAATGATTAGCTATTCTTTTTCTAAGCTCTGTCTACATCATATAAACCAAAACAACTATACCAATATAATATATTATCATTACTATTATATATAATTTAAAAAAAAAAACAATAACCAAAAATATAATATGTACAGTTAAAATCAGTCAGTACCTTGGGCCCCGTGTTCCTGAGCAGGAAACAGCCTGTCCCGTACCTGTATGGGAGAGACAATCAGGCACAAAGCAAGTCCACTAATCAGCAGGACACCACATATATGGCTGTGGACTGGAGACAGTAGAGGTCTATGGTGGCTGCTGCAGCTGCAGTAGCAGTAGAACGAAAGTGTTAGCCCTAGCAGTAGCGGTAGTAGTAGCAGTAGTTCTACTACTCGTAGTAGTTGTAGTAGTCATTGTAGTGCCGGTAGTAGTTATAGTAGGAGTAGAGTATTACGGTAGGGACACATACACGCGAATTTGCGAACTTTGCCATTCATTCCTATGAGAGAGGCAAAGGCACGCGATGGCAAGCGATGGCAAGCGAACAGGAGCGAAGCAACGCGAAATTATTAAAGAAAGTTTAATGTTATGCAAATGAGGAGCGAATTCGCCTGTCGCGGCCCAATCAAATCAACAACATAACTGTCCCATTCCATTTGATTCGCCGCGACGACCTGATGACGGTTGGATTTCGCCTCTCTTCGCTTCGCTTGCTTCGCGTCCTATGTGTCCCTACCGTTAGGAGATTAAGAAGAGACGAGTCTCACGTGTTCTTGGCCTGTCCGTCTTGGAAGCACATCTGTCCCACAAGAGCTGCCGACTGGTCTCCCAAGCACTGTATAAAACACAGACACGTATATGGGTAATCTGACAGAGCTACATTAGGTGATGGTGTGTGTGTGTGTGTCTGTGTGTGTGTCTGTGTGTGTGTGTGTGTGTGTGTGTGTGTGTGTGTGTGTGTGTGTGTGTGTGTGTGTGTGTGTGTGTGTGTGTGTGTGTGTGTGTGTGTGTTGTGTGAGAGAGAGAGTTATGAAGTAGCCAATGCATTAGAATTGTAATGGTCAAGAGGGGCACTTACCCCTGAGATGGGGATCCCTGTTAAGCAGCCGGATTTCTGTTTGGAGGAGAGAAAACAGTCACCGAATAGAATCTAATAGAATAATATTATAAAATATAATCTAAATGAATTTCCTTGAACTCCATGCTGAACACGCTTTGGAATTATATAGCATATCGTTATACATTTTTTGCAATCTGAAATGGATTCAGACTCTCTGAATTGTATCCCGATCGTGCTCTGAAGCTACAGAATGTTTTCAGGTATATATATTTTTTTGCAATTGAAACTTACTTCTACATCAATCTTAAAAAGTAAGAAAGTTTCTACAGCAGCTTGTACAAAATCACAAGATCAAATCTAGACAAAACACAATTAAAAGCAACAAGCACTGTTACCACGTACAGCAATAATACAATGTTTCTGTGTCTCAAATGGTGAACTTGTGCACTTTGGGCACTATGTTACAGGCCGTAGGGGACACTGATTACACACTGAAACATTGTGCCCTAAGTGCAGAATTTGAGACACAGCATGTTTCTATTCTTACCATTGTGTCTTTTTCAACAAGTCATTTACTACACGTGCTCAAAATCAAAATAGGGCTTAATCACAGAACGCCACAGTTGCTGTGATGCCCAAAAGAAGGGAGGGGGGTGTGTGTGCTTCATGGGGGCAAGGGGCATGAGATGGATCAGAGGGGCATCATGACAACGTATCCTTTAACCCATTAATGCCTAA
The DNA here is from genome assembly GCF_034702125.1 of Engraulis encrasicolus. Classification (NCBI taxonomy): domain Eukaryota; kingdom Metazoa; phylum Chordata; class Actinopteri; order Clupeiformes; family Engraulidae; genus Engraulis; species Engraulis encrasicolus. The sequence continues at coordinate 51,065,993 of NC_085868.1, read as the reverse complement.
GCCCTTTTTGGGAATAGGTGTCCTTTCCCTATTAAAACCTAAATATCTAAGCCTCTGAAGCACATAAAAACATGGAATGAGTTGCATTTAAAAGCTAGAACCTTCAATGTTGCACTAGAATGTGTTCGTTCAGCTCTAGCATATCCATATTGTTAATGAACCAGCTCAAATCTCAGGAACCTGAATGCAGCGTATATGTCGCTCCAGGACACAATGGGTTAACCCATTGATGCCTAAAGCACCTGCAAAAAAAATGTCTGCTGAATGCCAAAGCCCTTGTAGGGAAAGTTACCCTCAGCCTATAAAAACCTAAATATCTTAGCCTCTGATGCACATAAAAACATGAAATAAGTTGCATTTAAACCCTAAGACCCTCATCTTGCATTAGAATGTGTTCATTCAGCTGTAACGTACCCACATTTTTATATGTTAAAAAAGCAAAAATGTCAAGAGTCTGAAAGCAGCGTATATGTGTCTCCAGGCACCAAAGGTTAAACAACCTTTCAGCCCAAGTCATCAGGCTGGAATGGGTTAAAGGGGATACCTCCATGAATACTGACAGCTTGGTCAATATCATGACCCAAATGATGGGCAGCAAAATGGGAAGTGGTGTGTATGTGGGGGGTGGTGGGCATCACATCACATTGGCTGTGCAACAGAAAATATGTTCTTAAGTCAAGACTGAACGACACAAGAGATTTGGGCCTTAGTATGTTACCGCAGAGATACACCAGCGGCGACGCGATTCAAGCGACAGAGTGTAGCAGCAAGCGATACGAGAGACTGAGGAGACAAGAGGATGTCCGTACAGGCAGAAGGCAAAGCATTCAAGCATTTCCATTGGCTGTGGTCACTGATCTCTATACAGTCATTGGCTGTCGAGATTTCAACTTCAAATTGTCGCGCTCGTCGCGCAAATCGCTCTAGTCTCCAGAATCGCTTTTGTCTCTCGACTCAATACAAAGTCAATTACTTCCGTCGCTCGACTCGCTCAGATCGCCGCTGGTGTATCTCTGCAGTTACACTCAGCAAACTGTATAGTGTTTCTGTACTTCCACAGAGTCATCAGTTATACTCCATGCCATGGAAGAGGAATACACTCAAAGTGGCATTCCATTATTGAGGAAGAGATTTACGTAAGTGACATTCCATGGCAAAGGAATACACCATTTTAGTCACATTACATCAGACGACGTTTTCTGTAAATTTAATGGACAATAAAGAAGTCTAAGCAAGATTACGACATGAAGGAGGAGGAGAATTGAGTGACGATATCGAAGTGACATTCCATTGCAAAAGGAAGACGCTTTTAGTCACGTTTATGACATCACCTACGAAGTGACAACGTTGCACCATTGAGGAAGAGGAGAATGGAGTAACATTCTATCGCAAAAGGACGAGACATTTTTCTTTTAAAAATTGCATTCCATTGCAAAGGAGGAGACGTTTAGTGGCGTGGCATCAGAGATGCACAGTGGACAGCCCTGTGGGGTAGCAGGTGGCGAGCGAGAGGGAGGGGGCGTGGAGAGGGTGTGGAGAGGGGTGGGGTGGGGTGAGCAGTAGAAAAAGCAACAGGCACCAGGGGCCTATACTAACAAGCTGGTTCAGGAGTAAACCAGGTTAAGTTAAGAGGTAAATCATCTGATTCTAATAGAAGAGCCTGGAGGACTCCGTAACTTAGGTTAAGGAGGACTTCAGGCTCTTCTATTAGATGATTTACCTCATAACTTCACCTGGTTTATTCCTGAACCAGCTTCTTGGTATACCCCCTCAGAGGCACCGTTACAGGAGAGGCCACGGGGCGGGCACCAAGGCCACGGTCACCAAGGCTACAGTCACCACGGCCACAGTCACCACGGCCACAGTCACAACAGAAGGCCACAGTGACACCACCACAGCCACAGAGCCAGTGAGGCCACCACAACATCCAACATAGTTTAGCTTCCAGTGCATTTCCAACAGAACCAGAGAGAGAGATCAGGACCAAGGCCAGATCTGTACCAAGACATGACAAGGGATTGGAGCACCATGGTTGTGCACCGCTATGATGTCTGTCAAGTGTGTGTAAGTGTGTGTGTGTGTGTGTGTGTGTGTTCATAGAGGCATAAGATATCTTGCCCCCTTTATACAAGTAGTATGCATGTGCGTACAGGCGAACAGACCACTTGTACTGATGCATTCATTCATATATGAAATATTTCCGTCTAACTTTTTAGATCACCACGAGTGTTATGTAGTCATACAGTAAAATCACTGTATGTGTATTAGCCTGCCCAATAAGCCACACCCATTTCAACGTATGTGCCGTGCTTTTTTCAATTATTGGTAGCCTCTTGTAACCTATTCATCAAAGATACATTTTGAACATCATGGGGTGTATTGAACCGTATGTAAAAAATCTTGATACGAACTGAATCGTGAGCTGAGTGTATTGTTACAGCCCTACTGCCACAGCATTTCCTGCCTGCTAGTTCCTAATAGGCTGGCCATAGCCCCTGCCCACAAGCAATTACTACCCAAGGGGTGCATCCCAATATGTGACCTTGCCTCCTCCACTTGTGCTTGTCTCCTCGTCCCGCCTCCTGGCCTCTCCTCCGTGGAGAAAACGATAAAGTTTCCCAGCTGTCAGCCTCGCCACAACAACTTTTGAGGGACTGTTTTTCATTCACCATCCCAATTGCAAATGAGAAAAAGACTTTACAATTGAGCTTTTGCAAGATATTGAAATATAATGCTATTGTCAGTGATGTCATCATGACGAGAAGCAAGTGGAGGAGGCAAGTGGAGGAGGCAAGGTCGCATATTACTACCAAAGTAGTATTGGCGCTGCCCTTGTAAGGTGGACAGCAGACCGTAATGTGCATCAATATTTGTGAGGTTTTGGTTTCGGGTTGGGTGCTGTACAGCAAATAGCAAGTAGGTCGCTATGTATGTGCAGTGCCATTGTTGTGTTTCGGGTATGGGGTTGGGTGCTGTATCACCATTCAGTGTTTCCCATACATTGAGGAAACTATGGCACACCGCCATAGTTTAAATTTGGCCGCCATAGTTAATTAAAATGTAAAAAAAATAATTGTTTTTTTTTTTTTTTTTACTTTTCAACTTAAAAAAAAAAAAAAAAAAAAAAAAAAAAAAGATTTCCGTTTTTAAAAAAAACGCATTTTCCTCCTGGAGTAAATACATCCTATAGACAAAAAAGACAGAGGGATCAAAAGCCTAGTCAAGTTGTTGCAGTTAACTTGGGTTTGGGAGCAATAAAAAAAGGGACAGTTGGGATGAGTTTACTGACACTCCCAAGGCTTTTTAATTGCTTTTTCATTGCATAGACCCCTGCATGAGGGACGAATGAAAAATGTGTTGCAAACAGAAATGATTAACTGTACTGCATTTTTGTATATTAAATGACAATGTACTACTATACATGTCATGGATAAAATCGTATGTAATTTCTTAAAATATAAATGGCTGAAATGTAGGCCTATAGTTTCTCCATGCGCCAATGTCATTCTTTACTCATTGTTTCTCCTTTTTGCATTTACGCCCCGTGAATTTCCACGCCCCCCACCCACCCCAAAAGGCCCGCGTGAAATGCACCCCCCCCCCACCCTCCCAACAAAAAAAAAAAAAACGGCTGCCCCCATAGTTTCCAAAATTTCTGTGGGAAACACTGCCATTGGTGTGTTTTGGGTATTGAGTTGGGTGCTGTATTGGAAATGACAGTATAGTAGAAGACGGGAATGTGCATCACCATTGGTGTGCATTAGGGGTTGCTGTTTTGCCATTGGTGTGTTTCGGGTATTGGGTTGGGTGCTGTATTGCCATTGGTGTGTTTCGGGTATTGAGTTGGGTGCTGTATTGCCATTGGTGTGTTTCGGGTATTGAGTTGGGTGCTGTATTGCCATTGGTGTGTTTCAGGTATTGAGTTGGGTGCTGTATTGCCATTGGTGTGTTTCGGGTATTGAGTTGGGTGCTGTATTGCCATTGGTGTGTTTCGGGTATTGGGTTGGGTGCTGTATTGCCAATGGTGTGTTTCGGGTATTGGGTTGGGTGCTGTATTGGAAATGCACGTCTGTAATGGCGGTGGAGAGACTGGAGGAGAGGTGCAGCAGGAGAGGGAGGGGGGGGCATAAAGGAAGGGGGGAGGGGTGGGGGGGTTTGCTGTGGCTCGGCAAGGCTGGTGACATCATCAGATGGAGACGGAAAGGGATGATGGATGAAGAGCCTACTCACCA
>NC_085868.1:50989261-51056761 GCF_034702125.1 Engraulis encrasicolus | reverse complement strand
AGAGAGAGAGAGAGAGAGAGAGAGAGAGAAAGGAGACTTTTTTACTTTGTGTTATGTTGCATGTGGTAAATAAAAAATACTAAAACAATGAAATCATGAAAGCAGAGTTTGCCTGCAATAGGGAGAACTCATTGAGTTCATGGGCACAGAGATCATCTCAGAAACCTTTGAGCACTCAGAGCATGAGGTCTTTGAACTCTTAAAATACTTAAATTTGAAGATTTGACTATATGCATGTAAAAGACCAAAGGCATGTATTATTTCTTGACACTGGATCCCTTAACATTTACTGTCTGTGTGATAAGTTGTGAGAGGAAAAGGCATGAAGCATCTCTTTATTGCTCTCTTGAAGACACATGGGGGAATAGATCAAACGTCTGACGAAATTTCTGTAGGTTTGTATGGTGTTTAATTAGGGTATTACTAGAGAATTGACCAAGAAATCGCAACCTTCCAACCACTTTGAGAAGCCGTTTACACATATATATATATATATATGGATATTTCTAAAACCGCATTGGTTTCTGTGTTTTAGAATGCGCGTTTCAAAATGTAAACAGATAAGAAGAAATCTGCATTGAAATGTGTGTAACCAGCACCTTAGTCTTGTGATGGAAAAATAATCCAACAGATACCATGTTTGTTTGCTACATAAAATGCGGCGCCAGTGTGTGGGGGAAACCAACATTGTCAGATTCAAATAAGCCTTGAGCAGAGGTGGGAAAATCGGTCCTGCTTGGGTTTTCCTTCTGCCTGTGCTCTCAGCACAGGTGACTTCATTAATTGGTTCATCCATCTGGCTTAAACGGATGTGGTAATTATGTGGTAACTAGGATTAGCTGGTTCATGGAATTGGCTGCTGGAGCAGCAAAATGTGGAAGGTCTTTTAATTTCTGTATCCTGGTTTATCCACCTCAGGCCTCAAGAGTCTTGCGTTGAGCTGAGCCCACCTTGAGGGGGTTCTTCTTCCTACCACCTGGAATAGCTCATACTGGATCCAACTCATTATCTAACCTTGCATCCTCTCCTTTCATTTGTGGCCTCATGCTTAGCTGACGCCCCGCCTCCGTACAGAAAATTATAACGGTTCCCCGTTATCAGACTAGGCACAACACTTTTTTTTTTTAGCAAACTTTTACCCATTCAACATCCCAACTGCAAATAAAAAAATAACTTTTAAATTGTGCTTTTGTGAGACATTGGATAAAACTTCAATGACATCTTGCCTCGAACCACGAGGCCACAGGGAAAAGGAGAGGATGTGAGGTTACATAACGGGTTGGCCACACTATGCTCCCCATGTCCGTGTGTGAGTGTGACATTGAGCTGACCTTGAGGTGGTTCTTGTTCCTGCCGGGGGTCTTGTTGATAAGTCGCTCCACAGTCGACTGGGTCCGCAGGTCCAACCACACTGCACCATTAAAACACAAAGACAGGACTGAGAATGGCAAACTAGAAAATACTTCAGAATACAAAACAAGCACAATGTGTGTTAGAGTTTTAGAATTGGTGATTTGGTGATTCTCTTTTTGATGGCCAAAGTCCACACACAATGAAAGAACAAAAGGCGCTTTGGGGGAGATTTGGGGATCATAGCTGGGTAGTGCCAAATAATTTGTTAATGGGGGACCTAAGTCACGCCCTCTACTTTCTGGTTCATGGGACATGGGGAGTCAAAACATAATTTGAAATGAGTGGTTTTTCGACACCAATCCAAACCTTGGACATCCACCTATGCACCACAAATCCACCACAACTCGCCTCGTTCACTTCCATTCAATTGTTTGCAACTTATTGCCCCATGAACCAGGAAGTAGAGGGCGTGACTTTGGTGCCCCATTCACCCGTGAACATTTCAGGCCATAGCCCTTCCTCAGTGTGTCATGGCGAGATAAACTTGAAGAGTGTCGTCCTTCACTTCTTTCATTCATCTGTTTTTCATGTGGGATTCAGCACCCTGTTAAAAACTGTGAAGTATTATCAGGCGATAGCATGAGTGTGTATCTTCCACTTGTCAGGTGCCAATGAGAGGGTAAAAGTATGTGGAGGGTTGTATGTGGAGGAGAGGAGTGTATATGCATGTGGATGTATGAGGATGTTTACTGTATGTGTATGTAAATGGTGTCTACATGCACTTGCATATGAGATGTGATTGTGAATCACTAAAGATCTGACCAATGCTGATCCTGATGGAATTGACCCAAATATCAATAAGGGACAATAATGAATCTACTCTACTCACTGATGGCATTGTAGAGTGGCTATACTGTACTGTTCTCTCCTCTCCTCTCCTCTCCTCTCCTCTCCTCTCCTCTCCTCTCTGACAGCACTGTAGAGTGGCTCTACTCTACTGTACTACTGTACTCACCGATGGTGTTGTAGAGTGGCTCTACTCTACTCTACTGTACTCACCGATGGCATTTGTAGTGGCTCTCCTCTCCTCTCCTCTCTGACAGCACTGTAGAGTGGCTCTACTCTACTGTACTACTGTACTCACCGATGGTGTTGTAGAGTGGCTCTACTCTCCTCTCCGCTACTGTACTCACCGATGGCGTTGTAGAGTGGCTCTCCCGTCTCCTTGTCCCAGACCAGGGTGGTCTCCCTCTGATTGGTCACGCCGATGGCTAAAGAAACAACAGAGACGCATTTAAAACAGAAACATTTGAAAGGCCAGTCGACCTTTGAACTTTGACCTCATTACAAACCATCTTCATGAAGAGACAAGTCTGTGATTGGCCAAAAAAGTGTGTGTATGTACAAAGTGAATATACAAAGTGTGTTAATATACAAAGCGAATGTAGCATTCTCTGCTTGGAAATCAGATGATATTGCAGTAGGAGTTACATTTAGTGGCATGCGGAAGTGGTATGCCAAAGGAAGGCTATGCTTTAGGTTGGTGGTGTACACACATTGACTGACAGGTTGGGGTTAGGAATGGATTTTAGTCTAGGCACAGTTCGACATGTTTATAGGTTGGTGGACACACATTGTTCAGTCGTAGTGGTCTAACATAACCAAGAATAGATCCCGTCGGCTCCTCTGGCCCGCCCATGAAACTGCTTGTTTTACACTCGTGTAGTGCCAATCACTGTCAGTCATTAGACATAGAAGAACCGTTTGATTATCAACTAGATACAGCAGGTGGAGCATATAGAGGGGAAAACAAGCAGTTTTGCTGGGCAGGCCAGAGGTGCCGAGTGGATCTATAGCGTCTTGTGACCACACCTGGAGTGGCATGTGCCTCTAATAACCACATAAATCATCTAAGCCCCTCTCGGATATTGAAGCTTGTTTACCTTTGATGTTGGAGATGTCGATGTTGAGCTGTGTCAGCTTCTCACAGGTCTTGTCCATGCACTCGTACACAGACTGGAGGATCTCCTTAGGGTCCTCTTCCACCCATCTACACACAGCGGGGAGAGAGACACACACACACGCACACACACAATTCAGGTTTCAGTTCCAGCTTTGGTCTTTATTTTTCCTTGGACTTTAAGTTCCACCCTGTGAAATTCTACTAATGTCAACATACGCCTCCTAGAGCCTGTCCGTGTGTGTGTGTGTGTGTGTGTGTGTGTGTGTGTGTGTGTGTGTGTGTGTGTGTGTGTGTGTGTGTGTGTGTGTGTGTGTGTGTGTGTGTGTGTGTGTGTGTGTGTCTGTGTCTGTGTGTTTGCTCACCCCTCTTTAGGAAAGCTCTCCTCTGTGTGTGTGTGTGTGTGTGTGTGTGTGTGTGTGTGTGTGTGTGTGTGTGTGTGTGTGTGTTCACCCCTCTTTGGGGAAGCTCTCTCTCTCTCTCTGTGTGTGTGTGTGTGTGTGTGTGTGTGTGTGTGTGTGTGTGTGTGTGTGTGTGTGTGTGTGTGTGTGTGTGTGTGTGTGTGTGTGTGTGTGTGTGTGTGTGTGTGTGTGTGTGTGTGTGTGTGTGTGTGTGTGTGTGTTTGCTCACCCCTCTTTAGGGAAGCTCTGCTTGATCTCCACCTGGTGATGGCTGAGGAGCTCGGCAGTCTTGGCGTTGAAGACCTGGATGAGAGCAGCAAGGAGGCAAGGACAGGGTTAATACAATACAATACATTACAATACAATACATTACAATACAATACAATACGTATTTATAAAGCACAGTATCACAACTATTAAGCTGCCTCAAAGCGCTTTCAAAACACACATACACATATGCACTTTCCCACATTCACACACTAGCTCTGTATACGAGCTAGCAAAACTCATTTAATTTTCGCAGAGTTACGATTGCTTTAGAGGAGCTTTATAAACAAAAGAAGTGCACAATCGTTTTGCACAGGCATGCAGAAAAGCTTCAATATATAGTGATACTGTAGCATCTAAAACAACTACACATCTCCTTCGAATATAATGTGATATTGTGATGATAGAGGCTTCCCTCAGTCCTACTACAAACACTGAGGAATTGAACATTCAATGGCCTGGGAGCTCATAATAAGAAGCATATTCAGGGTAGGTATTAGCCAAGGAAATGTTTAATGTACGCAAGTTTCAGGATCTCAAAGCGTCTGTTTTAGGCTCTTATTCTATGTCAGTTCTGTGCCAAATGCGGCCTCAAGGTAACTTGAAAATCTCTTGAACTTATACTCAACAAGGCTGAGCGTTGACAGTCGCCTGCATCAGTCGCCTCAGGCCAAGCGTCTATTTTTGCACTGCATGTGGTCTCAGGAAAAGGTGCCTAGTAGCAGGCCAGTCCTACACCCCCGCCACTAGTCCTACACCCCCACCACAAGTCACATTTTCCAGTCATGCAGCACAACCCTCAGCTGTGGCATGTCAGGTCAAGAGACATATGGATTTATCTCTGGTCTGTGTGTGTGTGCGTGTGTGTGTGTGTGTGTGTGTGTGTATATGACAGACAGAGAGAGAACTTCCCGTAAAGCGGCTTTTGAGCGTGCTTGTGGCCTCATGTTGACGTCATTGACGATGACAGAAGTTAAATTCAATATTTCGCAAAAGCGCAATTCAAAAGGTCCTCTTCTCATTTGCAATTGGGATGTTGAATGGATAAAAGTCCCCAAAAAGTTGTTGTGGCTAGGCTGACAGTGGGGGAAACTTTATTGTTTTCTACACGGAGGTGGGGCTGTCAGCAAAGTGGAAGGCCACAAGCGCAGGTGGAGGATGGGGGTGTAAATCACAGTCTTCATGACGATACGATACGGTATCGATTTCTTAAATCAAGGATTCGATTTTTTTCGATACTTAAGAATTCCCCACGATACGATGCGATTCGGTTCGATTCGATTTTTTCCAATTACTTTTCCACTACTGTTGTGTTATGGAGCTAGGGCATTGCACAGGGGCCAGCGATTCGATTCTTTTCGATTCTTAAGAATGCCCCACGATATGATGTGATTCGCTTAAATCGCCGGCCGATACTTCCGATACATTGATACATTTCGATTTTATTTACAACCGGGACGAGGACGGGAGCTCGGATAATGGACTGTAGGTCTACAGCAGGGGTGGGGAACCTTCTTCATTCGCAAGGCCACTTCAAATTCATCTGAGGGCCATAAAAGTCCTCCGAGGGCCGCATTACGAACCCAAACAAGGATTTCCCCCTGCACTTTAGGCCTATATTGAAGGCAGCCACCTTTAAAACAGACCCCACCTTCTCTAGGCCCCCTGAATTATAACTTAATTGTATTGCAAATGTATTTTCTACGTATCCTTTACAAAATATTTCATATTTCATGTGAAGCTGCACAACATTAAAACTACATCGGGAGGCGGATAAAACGGCCTCAAGGGCCGCAAACGGCCCTCGAGACATGGGTTCCCCACCCCTGGTCTACAGTCATGGACAGGTGTGACATGAGGTCACACAGCAGACACTAGACGAGGCGAGGGCTAGATGTTAGATCAGCTTGTCATATTTAGCGCGCCACAGGTCCCACCAGGTCAACGTGCCACGGGTTCAGAAACCTAAAACCCAAAACCCTGCCGCTAGACGGCAACTATCTTGTCACACCAAGCTGCCAACGCCCTTCCCCACCTCTGGAGATTTATTAGCTACTGCTGGGTTTCCAACCCTCCACATCTCTACTCTCTCCTCGCCCACTTTACTAGCCTAGGTAGCAGAACTTCAACTCTGCGAGGCATGGGGTACCCAAGTCTCCGCCCCTTCCTGTTGGCTCATTGGGCCTGGGTGTGGTTTTGGGCCTGGTCTTACGACGCCAAGCCACATCTTTAAAATTTGCTGCCTGTGTGGAATCCAGACCATAACATGTATCAAATGGAATCAGGATTTAGCTTCACTTGCACGTTCTCTATAATTCGTCAATTTTGTGAGTCAAGGCCCCATAGCCCGGAAGTGAAAGGGTGTGACTTATGTTACATCACCCATTGGTTTGGGGAACCGCCCAATGAGGCAACAATGTGGAAAAGCCCAGTCTACCACTTCACCACAAAACAAGGCTTTAGGATCTGGTGGTCACGGATTGTCAAGGTGCTCCCCAGAAAAAAAGTTTGATATCCTGAAGTGGACAAGTGACCTCACGATAGGGCCCTCATTACAGAGAGCTCCATCCAAATCAGATTAACTCAGAAGTACAGTTCCAGAGAAATAACTTATTCCAACAGGCCAAAGATCAGAGCTGGCATGGATGGACGCCAAAATTCTGATGTGCTTTTATGACGCTCCACTTCCAAAACAATCACTCTGCTGCACACGGTTCCTCCGGCCAAAAGTGCTACATTTACGCAATGATACTCAGTCTAATTTGGTGAAACCTAAAACAAGTACTGGTACAAATTAAAACTAAGTAAACAAAAAAGTAGAGAAAGAAGAGTCACCATGGAGCATGTGGAAGTTTAGCTGTTTTATTGGGCAAGTACCAAGACTTTGTTTCGACGTTGTCACATCTTCTTCAGAGTCAATAGCACTGAGGATACCATTCTTGTCTAAATAAAAAGGTAATGCGAAAACATGACACTTCTCTTTTTCGAGTGTAACCAAAGTAAGGCAATAAACACATTCTACATACTGTGGGTGCATCCCAATATGTGACCTTGCCTCCTCCACTTGCCTCCTCCACTTGCTTCTCGTCATGATGACATCACTGACAACAGCATTATATTTCAATATCTTGCAAAAGCTCAATTGTAAAGTCTTTTTCTTATTTGCAATTTGGATGGTGAATGAAAAACAGTCCCTCAAAAGTTGTTGTGGTGAGGCTGACAGCTGGGAAACTTTATAGTTTTCTCCACGGAGGAGGGGCCAGGAGGCGGGACGAGGAGACAAGCACAAGTGGAGGAGGCAAGGTCACATATTGGGATGCACCCTGTATGTCTGAGGATATGTGGCCTGAGGCTGCCTTTCCCTTCGAGATGGCCCGTATCACGTGACCACCATAGAAAACAAATACTGCATAATACTCAATCTGCAATTCAACACTTGTGTAGACCATCCATGTGGCACTCTGCATTCCAGAACACGAAATTTCCTCCTGCATAACTGCTCTTGGCTATGAATTGTGCCTTTTGTGAACAGCGAACACATGAGAATGCATACCACAACCCCACAGACACGTCACATATGTATTCAAATCAAGGGGATGAATGAATACTTTGGGATTGTGAAAAGTAACAAACGGCAAGCAATGCAACAAGTTAAGTTTTATAGTCACGGGGTGGATCCTGAAATGCAAACTAGTGAATGTAATAGTAGCAACTACAATAATAAGAACAATAACACTACAAAGATCACAAAAAAACCTAAAACAACCCCCAGAATCATAGCCTTGACCAAACACACCACTGCAAACAGATGTCCTCACAAACAATCATGTGTTGGAATTAAGTTTATGGTGAGGAAGGCTTTAACAGTCATGGCATTCTTCTTTGATTGTCTGGCTTTAATATCCTCTGTCAAAGTGATTTTCCTATCTAGTGTTTTCCATCAAAACAATAAAATAAAGTCTTCATAGATGGTATACAGATGGTGTCCCTCCCTTTTCTTTGGAAACTCCCTACGTCTATCTGAATACCTAACCAACCACAGGTCCTCCCTCCTCCTCCTCCTCCCTCCAGCTGTCAGGAAGCGACGCACCTCACCATCTGAAATAGACCAATCCTGACCAGCCCCACCAGCTGAAATGAACCAATCCTGTTCCTCGCTGGAACACACCTACAGCACTGTTTGGGTTTGGCAGTACAGGGCCTGTAATTACCCTTCATTCCTTGAGCGGAGGACGGGGGAGGAATGTGGTAATCCCTATTGAAATGAACTAGTCAAAATGCCATGGCACCATCATGCATCAATATTTTGGGAGAACATACGTTTTAAATACCGTATACACAAAATGCATATTGCAATGCAATGCAACGCCCACTATAAAAATGACAATTTCCCAAAATGTTCCAAAATGGATTTACATCATTTTACAATGAAGCTCTCCAAATACTCTTCCACCAATACGCTGAAACACAGAGTTGTGTCTAAGACAAAGGACAAATCCATAGAAATACATTGTAAAGTCGTAATATACAACCTTATCTTTTCTTTGGAAAGTTATCAGCTGACCTAAATGTTTACAACTTATGTAGACTGATATCACCATAACATTGGCTGGCATGAGCTGCGGCTGGTCCTGTAATCATTTGACCAGAATGACTTCACCTAAGATAAGATACTAGCAAGGTTTTGCTCTCCTCTCAGACATCCCATTTTCACACGAGGTAATGTGAGCAAAAATAAACACAACCAGATGTTTGCACAAAACAGCCAAAGAATCTCAGTTATGCACTGATACTCCAACCCCTTCAGACCGCTTCTTTCAAGCAGACCAACTTTCCATCCCTACTCTCAACAAAAAAAGTGACATCACCGGTCATTCGGGTGGCTTAACACTTTGTCCATTAACAACTAAGCTCAAATGACCTCAGAAAATGTCTTTTCCCCAACACTATTGAGGGGGCTTTAACTTTCCATTCGTCTCTGTTGTGCTCTGCTGCGTTGGAATGCGCCTTCGGGTTGACTTGAAAGCGTTTTCCACCTCTAGCTGCGGCCGCCACCCCCCACCAACAATAACAAGCCTTTAGTGACCTCCCTGACAAACACACACACACACACACTGACCTGACACCCCCCCTCCAAGGCGACACAAGGGGACAGAAGCACACAGCCCCCTAAAACCTGTCTGATCTGGTCCAGACCAGCTCGGGCAGCCACTTGTACTGATGCTTATACCAGCGGTATGAACGCTACCTTACCTACCTGTAATTGATATGGACGGTGAGATGAATACCATCTAATCCATAAATGGTGGGCAAATTAACAAATAGTGTAACTGATTCCAAACACCCACTAATTAATTATTTTGGCATTAGCCTAAAACCATTCCCCGAGCAGATATCTCCGCAACGTGAACCACGGAATTCAGTCCTGGCATGGCATGGCTTGATGGCAAGCTTCGAGTCTAGTTCTCGCTATGATGAACCGACTGAACCGAGTGACCGAGATGCCACCGGTGTTGACACTCGTGCGCTAAATGAACCACTTGGCCTGCCATCACACTGAATTTCATCAGAAAGACATGCACCCAGGTTCACACCGGGACCGAATAACATGAGAACATGAACGATTCCCAACGAATAGACCCACAGACCCTTCACTGCCGCGACACCCTGGCCGTAGAGGACATCGCAAGCCATGCTAGCATGCGTTGATAGCGTTTCGCTGAAAGTGTGGCATTCATTCAAAACAAACACAACAACTTACGAGGAAACGCGTGGAGCTCGTGCCCTGGTCGATAGCCGCCACGAGCGGTCCCAACATAATCCTGTCCTGCGAGGCGGCCATGCTACCGTTCATGGAGACTTCGGCCCAAGCTTGAGCGTTTTTACGGGACACCCGGCAGACTTGTCGTTAATAATCCTTCAGTGGGCTGCTGAGGCGAGAGCGCAGGGTGATGACGTGTTCACACACCCACATACGGAGGCGGTGCCTGCGGAGCGAAGTTTCGATGCATCCTCATCATAATAATATTTAGGCTACTTATAATATAACAACAATAATTCGTCATAACATTTTCATTAATTAATTGGGTTATGATATATGCCAGGACGCTCCTTTTATTTATTTTTCTACAGTAATGACATCAGCTTACACTTCACTTTAAATACTTTTGAGCAATTATCTAAGGGGTTCAAAAGTGGCATACACAATGACATGAAGGTTCAGCATCATTTACTTTATCAATGACCTAAAGGGTGCTCCCATAATTAGTTAGTTGGTAACAGTCTTATTAATGTGAGATAGCGGCCTTATTAATCAATTGGTGGAGCAAAGTCCGTTTCAGAGGAGAAAGATATTTGGCTCCAGTCCCTTCACTAATGTTTATGAACTTCTGTGGAAATGGGCACCGCCCTGCCTCTCATCCATTACTGTACACTTAGGCGTGTATTGTTCACTGAATGGTGCATGTACTGTATGGTGATGAGATTGGGAGTCGAATGGCACCCTGAGTATGTGAAGCACAATCATGTGACCACAAAGGATGGATCACTGCACGGGCCTACTGGGCCCAGGCTCTATATTTCCATTAGAGATGCACAGGATCCAAGATCCGGTTCCGGATCCGGCAGGATAATAGGGTTTATCACAGGATCCGGATCCGGCAGGATAATAGGGTTTTTCACAGGATCCGGATCCGGCAGGATCTTTTAAGCAGTGGATCCGGTATCCGGCAGTTACCTAAAAATCAGGATCTGTTGCATCTCTAGCCTAGGTTTTTCAGTCAGTCTTTCACAACCCCAATTGCTGCATGGAGTGAAAGAACATTGGAAGCGGCCAGTGCAGGCAGTGTGGCAATAAGCCAATAAGTCTAAAAAATAGTTTGAGCCAACGTAATAAAAAAGGGCCCACGTGTGCGAGTAGGCTATGTGCTTCAACCCTTTTGTAGGATCCGGTATCAGCTAGGATCCGGTGCATCTCTAA
This sequence comes from Engraulis encrasicolus, assembly GCF_034702125.1. Lineage (NCBI taxonomy): Eukaryota > Metazoa > Chordata > Actinopteri > Clupeiformes > Engraulidae > Engraulis > Engraulis encrasicolus. The sequence continues at coordinate 51,045,801 of NC_085868.1, read as the reverse complement.
TTTCCATTCTTATATTGCGTTAAAATCACACTTTTAACAACTGTATTTTTTAAATTCTTTTCTCAGGGTTCTGCCCTCAGGGTTTCTTGTTGTCTGGCACAGGGGCCTTGTGGAGTCATAATCCGTCCCTGGGGTGAGTTTCTCAAAATAAAAGTTGTTAGCCTGTTAGCAACTTCGGTAGTTGCCAATGGGAACATGCATTGAAAACAACAAAGTAGCTAATGTAGTAAGCAACTTTGGTTTTGAGAAATTCATCCCTGGTGACCATTAGTAGGGCTGATCTGACAGTCACACAAATGGTCCTGCCCTTTGCTACTCTGTTGTGTGACAGGTCACATCCTTCATTTCCATAGAGAATCCTAATCTGCTTTCATTTGAACAAACACTGCATGCCACTTGTGACACAAGAAATATATTATTAATTATAAAGTGGGTGCAATGTAGACATGGGATGCATGTGATCTGTTTCACATTGATAAGAATTTCATACTTTAATACACATACCACAGATCGAGCATAGCAGGCCAAGCAAACCACATACACATCCCATCTCTGATTAGCAGCTTACCATATTATGTGAAGTCATGAATAATTTTCTTTGAATTGTTGGAAATATGAGACATGCGTTTATCACGCCTGCATTGAAGTCTTCATACAGACAGATAGAGAGAGAGAGAGAGAGAGAGAGAGAGAGAGAGAGAGAGAGAGAGAGAGAGAGAGAGATACTTTAACAACTGTTAAAAAAACATGTAATTCCCCCATGATACCCAGTCCAACAGTCCAGTGTCTGCCCTGATTCTTATTGAGTCTCTGGGGGAGGGTATTGTCATGGCCATCCATCACTCATTGGTTGGCGCTGGCCTCTTGCTCGGCCTCTGGCTCGGCAGCCTTGTTTCTGGGTAGGTTTAGTAACTCGTCAATCTTCTTCAGGTCGGCAGCAGAGTCCTGACCACTTCCTGTGATCTCACCCACCATTTCCTCCGTGAGCTGGAGACGGGCAGTCCTGACAAGCGTAAACAAAAAGGTGATGGTCAACTCAAAAAGTACAATATCCCCATGCACAGCCGGATTTGACACTAGGTGCTGGCAGGTTCAAAATTCACAACTAACATGAAAGGAAAAACATTTTGCTTTGCTTTGCTTTATAAGTGATGGTCAACTTTCTTTCACTGTAAATGCCCCTGACAGTCTAATGTGATTTAGGGCAGAAGATTAAAAGCCACTCCTAGTCTAGCCAGGCCGTGCCCTCCTGGTGACACAACAGCTTCAGCAGCATTGCTACCGATCAGTTCAAGAGCAATGCAAGTACTTTCTGAGCTCCCGCAAAATCGGGAACTCCTCCCATTTTGATGGGAAGCAAACAATGTTAGCACACCAAGGGAGGCCGTTTGGGAAATGCTGTTTGGGAAATGTTAATTGTTTTGCTCTTAGTCAGACCAAGTCTCGAAGAGATTTGAAAGTCGATGATAATTAGGCTACTCCTAGTCCACAGTAGTGGCTTTTAATCTTCTGCCCCAGCTCACAAATGGGGTGTAACCACATTTGTCATTTAACTGGGCATTTGCATGTACACGGCCCATTTTCCCTTTCGGTACTCTGCAGCAAGAAACTAGGTTCCTTATTGTCCAAATGAAATGGAAATGGGACAAATATAATTTAACAAATCTTATGTTTTGGTTGTATAATATTCCTTCCTGTTTTAAAAAGGGCAATGCAGCAGACACCGATTTATTTCCTGAACACGTCCATTTACTCCAAAATTTAAACTGAAATGTTTCACCTCTTATTTTCATTATTTATTTATATTACCACCATGTCCAAAAAGCAAACGCGTTTCGGCTATCAAGCCTTCATCAGTGCGGATGAAGGCTTGATAGCCGAAACGCGTTTGCTTTTTGGACATGGTGGTAATATAAATAAATAATGAGACGCAGTTTGTGAGTGCGGATTTTTCTTCCTTAAGTTGATACTTTTTATCTCGCACCCAAAGACTTTAGTTTTTCCAAGAAGTTGAGCGCGTCCTTTGCCAAAACTCACCTCTTATTTTCCCAGTATCCCCCTCCCCCCTCCGCCCATCTTCCTCCCATTCTCCCTTCCAAGTTCACGCCCAGCTGCACTTCACCCAGTATCTACTCCACCCAGTATCTCTAACCACCGGACAAAGGACTGTCTTCTAAATCTTCTCCATCTCTGAGAATGTTTTCACTGCTCTACACCAGGGCTTGAAATTAACGTTTTCACCTACCGGCCACTGTGGCTAGTGAGTTTCCTCAGTCACTAGCCATTCAGATATTCCACTAGCCACAGATTTTACAATGTTTTTTTTTTCTTTATCATGATGGTGTACGTCTGACCTCAGCAGATAAGGTGCTAAGGCAAGATGAGTGTACAGCTTTCTACATGGAAGTATATCAAGCAAATAGAAACTGAGTTGGTGAGCTTTTGTCTTGAACTTACAATAAACAATTGATACACAAGGGGCAAACAACAGAATATAGGCTATGATGATGCGTCATACCAAGGAATAAGCTGCTAGCCAAATTGGCTAGTGACACTGAAAGTATTACTAGCCACAGCAAAGTTTTACCAGCATTTGGCTGGTAGGCCGGTGCCAGTGTCAAGCCCTGCTCTACAGTATATCTAAAAGTTCTGTCAGGGAAGGTTTTCTTTATCCAGATCATCGGAGCCTAAAGCCTTTAGTTGTAAACAGCAGGACTTAGTCATGGAGATTGAAAGTGCCAGAAAGCACCAAAAAGATGCCTACAACACAACATCTTCTGATCCACTCTCCTTTCACTCACCACGTTAGAACTCCTTTGATTCAGAGGTGCTGTATTACCACGTGTTAACAATGATTTATTATTTGTGTAGCACAAGTCAAGGTTGGTGGTGATGCAACCAAAGCTAATGCCACTATTGTATGGATTGAATTATTTTTTTTATTATATGGTTGTGACGTCATCTGTCGAATGCTCGATTCATTTCAACGGGGCTCCCCAACGTTCGGACGTCTGTAATTTTTCGATAACGGACGGGTTGGTCTATAACAGACCGCTGTCAATGGCAACAAGACTTTTCACTGCTAAAGCGACTTTTCAACAAGACTCTAATCAGCTGCTGTGATAGACAGCACCCGTTGTCCTGGCTACCGCTGTCAATGGCAACAAGACGTTCACTGCTAAAGCCACTGGCTTGTATACAAGTCAGTGACTAAAGCGAATGTTTCATATCACTCCGCAGGGGGTCCGGTCTTTTGTCACTCTAATCAGCTGCTGTGATAGACAACACCTGTTGTCCTGGCTAGCCTACCTAGCTGTTGCCTAGCGGTGTTCCACAACGGCACTGTTTTGTTTTGCGCAGCAACAATCTTAACATTAACTCCGCTCCGCGTCGGGGTCTAAAGATTCTCTCTGTCGTGCTGCTATTCCACGGTAGCGACCTTCTCGCCGAACGTTAACCCTTACTTAACTGATTGGCAAAGAAGCATATTCATTGCAGTACATGAATTACCAGTCAGTAATTACTTTGTAATTTATCTGCATTAGCTGTGGTTGTACCACCTGACGTGGACATGACCCAAACATGGGAGTAAATGGGCATACAATATGAATGAGTCTCTATTTATAGGGTGAAAGCAGTATTAATAGGACCAACGTAACCTATGAGTGACAGGTTCTCATTTCCTCTTTTGAGTTTGTTTTGTTCTGTTTTGTGTGTCTTGTGTTTTTGTCTTCTGTTGGGGTTTGTATCATTTGTAAAAAGAAAAGAGAAAAATGTAAAATAATGTATGAATTTGTTTTGACCACAGGAAGAACAGTGCTTCTAATAGAAGATAACTGATGTGTTGTCTATAAAGCAATCAATCAATCAATGAGTGTGTGTACCATTCAGCCATCTTGAGTTCATACAGCTCCCTTCGTTCCTTCCTCCTCTTCTCTCGTAGCGTCTCCCCTGCCAGGCTCTGCACTCCCACAATCAACGCACCTGCTGGCAGCCTGCCAACACACAACACAGCACAGTACCATCAATCATGAATCAGATAATCTTTATGACAACTGTCGCGTAAAAATGCAGACAGACATGGCTCACGGGCATTCAATGTACTTGTAAAACAACATATCTAGTAGTTCAAACTTGCAGTTACAAATCACTTCAAATTAAATGGTGGTGAGCTGTGTATAAACAAGAGCAAGGCTGAATCTCAAATGATGCACTTGTGCACTTAAGTGTTCATGTTTCAGTGCGCATGCCGTATTAGTTACGCACTGAAACATAGTGCCCGAAGTGCACAAGTGCACCATTTGAGATCCAGCCTAAGTCTATCTGCACTGACATATAATAGTCAGCTAGGCCAGGGATGGGAAATCGAGGGGCCACATCAAATTTTACAAAGCCCTCCAAGGGCTGTACTATGAACCCAAACCAGGATTTCCCCCTGCACTTCAGGCCTCTATTGAAGGCCTTTGCAACAGATATGACCCTCACTAGGTCCCCTGAAAACATACCTTAATTGTATTGCAAATGCAATTTCTAACTTTACAAAACATGTCATATTTCATATGAAACTCCATAACATTAAAGTTATGTCGGGGGCCAGATTAAACGGCCTCAAGGGCCGTAAACATCCCTCAAGACATTGATTCCCCACTCCTGAGATAGTGATTGACAGTTACTCAAAGACTCTGTTGTTTTATCCTTTAATACTTTCTTGATATGTCATGGCTTCAATAATTGTGTGAGTCAAATTTCAAATATCACACTTTATTACTGTGACTATTGATACCTCCATCTGTTGGTTTCTCAGAAGCTGCCAGACAGATAAGTCAAGACAGCTACTCTTGATTTCAGAAAAAGTCTGGTAGCCTTCGCCGCATTTTCGGGCGATGTCCAACCTCTCTCTGGTTCAGGGTAGCGAGAACAACTTGTTAGCGCTCACAAGCTCATGAGTCCCCCTACAGGGCTTTTCTTGTCATTGCAGGAAGACCATGGCGTGTTATGGATCTTCCTTTCCATGTTTCCACTGGACAATACAATATGCAACGACGTGGAAGAGACAAAAGCTCACCCCAGCAGTCCTCCGATAACGGACCCGGCAAACATCCCAGCTGGACCCAAACTCAAACGGAACAAGCCTCCTGTCACCGCTGGGAAAGGAAAAAAAAACAAGCGTTCACACGCACTATTCAAGAGGAAGATCTCAACACACACACACACACACACACACACACACACACACACACACACACACACACACACACACACACACACACACACACACACTCACACTCACACTCACACTCACACTCACACTCACACACATTTTCAACCAGGTTTTACTTGAATTTCAAATAAATGGAAAGGAAATGGAAGGTCTGCTCTTAGGTGAAAACAACCATCGGAGAAAATAACCATCATCATCAGCTACTTGGGTGCAGGGTTGTATAAAGTAGAAGTAAAATCGGAAGATGGAAGTTACAACGTCGAAACGTGTCAGGTAAAGGATAAAACGTCTACATGTCTGAAACAAAAGACATAATGTCCGTAATACATCTATATTTCATGGGCTTTTGCCTTCAGTATGATGAGACAGTTGAAAAGGTGGAAAGGAAATGATGGCGAAAGAGTTATTGGATAAAACGTTTACATGTCCCATAAAATATACTGGTTCTTTAACAACAGGGGCCTACACCAGCTAACAGTTGAGACCCACCTCCAGCGGCTGCATAGTAGCCCAGAGCATTGGTGTCCCGGTACACACACAGGCCTGTGCTCACAGAGCTGCAAAACAACAGAAGATAATGGCTTAGGAATAACACAAAGTGACAGCCTCATACACACAAACATATATTATATGCAGACATTTAAAACAAGGTCAAATGATCTAATTTGAATCAAAATGACAATCTCTCTCTCTCTCTAATTAACAGCAACATACACACACAACCTCCACACACACACTCTCACACTCACTCACTTGAAGAGCATAACGAAGGCAGCTACTCTCCAGCTCCATCTCCAGCCATAGCGCAGGAAACCCCTGATGGCGGCATTATGGGCCGACCGCTAGAGGACAGAGAGAGAGAGAGAGAGAGAGAGAGAGAGAGAGAGAGAGAGAGAGAGAGAGAGAGAGAGAGAGAGAGAGAGAGAGAGAGACAGGGTACACAGGGTTGCTTAAGGTTGATAAGTCATGTGTGACAAGATTCCCTATTATTAGTTACGATGCTATGAACAATAACTAATTAACGGACAGTACATCAAGTCTATTAGACATTTTTGTCACGGTCTTTCACTCTCTCTCATTCATCACAACACCAGTGAGCGAGTGCTGAACACTAGCCAGGCCACGCCCTCCTAGTGATGCAACACCTTCTGCAACGCTTCTAGTCAGGCCAAGAGCAATGTCAAAATCGCTTCTGATCACTGGAAACATCGGGAACTGCACCCACTTTGTTGGGAACCAATCAACTTTGAGCTGCTCCAACAGCCCTAGGGTGAGTTTCTCAAAAGAGAAGTTGTTAGCCTGTTAGCAACTTCGGTAGTTGCCAATGGGAAAATGCATTGAAAACAACAAAGTAGCTAATGTAGTAAGCAACTTTGGTTTTGAGAAATTCACCCCCGGGTAGAGGCGTGTTTAAGGCAGTGACGTGGTTTAAGCAGAAACATTCTATTGGAACTAAGAACATTATCGTTTTCAGCTTCGGCACAGCCTTTTCTGGCCTCGACCAGTAGCAAACCAAGGGAGGTGGGTCAACTATGACGTGTAGGAAACGATAATTGTTACACTCCACTCTAGGTCAGACCAAGTCTCGATAAGATTTGAAAGTAGATGATAATCAGGCTAGCTCACCACAGCTTCGACGCGGCTGGTGTACATTTCGGCCTGGCTGAGTTTGATGAAGCGTTTTCGTGCGTGCCGCGCCCCCGGCAGCCCCCCGTACGTCATGCCCACCAGCGCCCCCATCACGCCGCTCTTGACGACGTTAGTCACCTCCTCCGAGTACCTGTTGCCATCGCTACAGGGCAGAGAGGAGAGGAGAGGTGGGGGAAGAGAGGTAGGAAGAGGAGGAGCAGGAAGACAAGGCAGGGATTACAGGAGGGCTGATGAAAGTTTTAAAAAAGTCAAGTCAAGTGTACGTTATTGTCAAAAATATATGTAACGTGGTTAGCATAGCGTACACACAGACAATACACACTCACACATGTGCAGTTTTTCAAACACTGACATACTGATATAGACATGTACAATACAATACAATACAATACAATACAATACAATACAACACACACACACACAGCAGCAGCAGCAGAAGTATAATCAGTGGTCATAGTAGTAAAGTGAAAAGTGTAGATCTGTACACAAGGTGCAACAGTAAAGTGCCAGTGGTATGGTGAAAGAAATGTTCATGGAATGTCATCCAATGGCCTTGGAATATTCATGTGGTTTTCTTCAGTGTGTTGAGTCTGATGGCTTGTATTGTGGAAAATCTACATATTTAAAAATGTATTGTCATTCTCATGTAATTTCATAACATTCTTTGTGGAGCAGCAGATAGAAAACTGACCATAGGAGGCATAAGGGCAGTCATGGGCAAGGGAATAGGGCATCTGCGGAGCATTTCTCAAAACCAAAGTAGCTAACTTAGTGAGCTACTTTGTTGTTTGCAATGCAATTTCCCATTGGCAACTACCCAAGTTGCTAACTGGCTAGCACCTACGCTTTCAAGAAACACACCCCAGACTTGGCATCAGCCTGAGCGTGGTACTGTTCCATGTAGCTGAGGTATAAATGTAATCTCATTGTGTGTGTTGTGTATCGTGTTCCTCTGTGGGTCCTTCACAGCACACATTATTTATCTTTTCTCACGTACCTAGTAGAGTAGAGAGTAGAGTAGAGTAGAGTATCATTTATTGATCCCGAGGGAAATTAAGTACCTTGTGTCAAAGAACTTTTTTCTATTCTAATTATCTTGGACCTCCAATCTAAATATCCTGGTGGTAAATGGTGGTTATGTATATTTCCATTGAGTTCTGCATATATTGCACATTTTTAAAATAATAAAATTAAGGAATGCCAATACTAATAGACGGCACTGTATATAGAAGTTGTTGACATTTAATGACAGAAAACGGAACAGAGCAGGTAAAGGGACAGTCATGGGGAAGCAGTAAGGGCTTCAGACCAAGGGTTGCCGGTTCAATTCCTAGTACCACCAGGTGTGTGGGATGTTGTGCGTCTTCTGTTCTGTTGTGTGCGGAGTGACTATGACAATGAAAGTTCCCCAGTGGGTCTTTAACTACAGACATTGGTAATCTTTCTCACATAAGCAGAGAATGCGCGCACATCAGTGGCACAGGTGATGGACAAAACAAAATGACTGAAGTGAATGATAAATGTCCGCAACTCTGCTTAATGCTCCAAGTTGTTAAACAGAGTTGCGGACATATATCATTCATGTGCCTATCTTTCTCACGCACCTACCTTGTATCGAAAAGGTCTTTGATGCGGTCCCAGCCTGTGTCAGGCAAGTCTGGTTTGCCCAGCACGGCAGGCAGATGGGTGATTTCAGCTGCATGGACGCAGGGAAGAAGGCGAAAGCCATGAAACACTCTGACTAGGTTGGCACTGAGACTCTGTGGCAGAGGTGTGTTGGTGTTTCCACATCGGAGATGGAAGGGGTCCATTATGTGTCAGGAGAATCGCATACACCTGTGATCACACCATAGACAAAATACATCATTGGATCACACATATGGATTTTTGTGCTAATGTGCAATGTCAGATACAATTGAAGCCTGGTGCTCATGCATACAATACAACTGACAGAATATGTCCTCTAAAATAGATCACATATCAAATTCTCTTTAAAACATGAGCTTCAATATCATTAATGTGACAATGGATATAAAGTCAGTATCTCAATACAATTCCATGCAGGCTACTCACTTGCAGCAAAGCATGTCAATGACACTTGATTGAAAATCTGGTTAGCCTGCTGTCAGTGAGATTCTCAATGACAGGACTGCTCTTCAGAAACAGTATGCAGAGACGTTTCTGGCTGGCCCGAAATCCTGAAGACTTTCAAAAGAACAACCTTCCCCCAATTCACACGTTCTTTACATTTAGGTTAATAATGTTCAATGTCTTACACAACTAAATAACTATTATGTACGCGACTCTGCTACCGGTGTCGCCATGTTTTCTGTCCCTCTCCTTCACTCAGCAAGAACGGAGTGAAATTCTGATACTCTGCCCCCTAGTGTACTGGAATATAAGAAAACAGTTTCGCTATTTCTATAAATATTGACCTACATAATGTGAATAATGCATATGAGCATTTATTTGTTTGTCATCAACAACAAAATGTGGCATTTGGAGAAACTACAGTCGAGTCCGACTGATCTTTCGGTTGGGATGGGCCTGTTTGGCTATGGGGTTCTTTCCCCCCGGACCACAATTGAGGTTGCACAATTCAAAAGTTCTCTGTCGTCGCGCATTCGTGATACTGGCTACTTCTAACGTGTTACAATTATTCTTAAAATACTACTATGTTTACATAAGTTGTGCTAGCTGATTGTTAAAAACCACCAGTCCACGTTTTAAGTTACACAAGGGATCAGTTATGAGTAAGTATATGTAATCGGCTGTCGAATGTGTGGAGATTGTCCTGTGTTGTTGTTATTGCCATTAGCTAAGCTAATGTAACTGAGATTAGCTTCCCTTATTTGTTGCCCAACATGTAGCTGTAAGACGTTTAACATGACAATTGGTAGTTAATCATGTCCTGAAAATTCAATGTATAGTAGTCTTTACTGACTCTTATAGTATGCTGGTTTCAACAAGAGTTGGTGTTGTCTTTAAACTACAGAACCTTGAGCATAGCTCTATCTCTGTAATCCCTGTTAATTGATTCGTAATACCCTGCTACTGAAAGTGTTGCTGATTGATTATGCAAATCCAGCCATATTGTATACATATATAACATGTAGACCATTGGTTTCCCTCGGTGATGTAGACGTTAAATATGCTGCACTATCCATAAATGAACCTCAGTAACGATTGTCTTTTGTGCACTTCTAGCTGCCAACAAGGACAACATCCGCGCTGGATGTAAAAGATGTGGATATCGTAAGTACCATTTCATTATCTTTCTGTCCTTCCCCAGCGGCATCGTGCTGCTAACAATGGTCAGTCTTATACCACTGGCCAATGTATTCAATGGAGCAGGACAAACACTGTTATTAACGGTACTAATGAAGTAAAAGGCCAGTTAGTCACTCAGAAACAGAATGACTGACACTTGCTTGCCTTGTTGCTAGTGTCTGTAAAACCATGGTGGAAAGGTTGTGACCGAAATTGTTTTGTTGAGTGCTGCCTGGATGTGTTTCAGGAAGCACTGACAATGGGTAACATTCTATCATGCAGCCGTGGCCTAATGTTTAAAGGCTTTAGATCAGAGGTTTAATTGTTCAACTTCACCCCTTACACACCCTACGTCACTCTGTGGCTAAAGTGCCCTTGAGCAAGGCACCTAATCTCACACTGCTCAAGGGACTGTAACCAATTCCCTATACTTAAAATAACCGTAAAAAGTCGCTTTGGGTAAAAGCATCAGCTGCGTGTAATGTAATGTTATCCGGTCCTGACTCTTCCAGCGGGGCACTTGACGTTTGAGTGTCGCAACTTCCTGCGTGTGGACCCTGGGAAGGACATCGTGTTGGACGTGAGCAGCACCAGCACTGAGGAGAGTGACGTGGAGGAGCAGGGACAGCAGAGGAAGGACAAGCCTCGCAGACGCTCCCAATCCAGGGGTCAGTGTGGACTAGTATCTCTCCATCTCTCTCTCTCTCTCTCTCTCTCTCTCTCCGATCCAGGGGTCAGTGTGGACTAGCATCTCTCTCTCTCTCTCTCTCTCTCTCTCTCTCTCTCTCTCTCTCTCTCTATCTGATCCAGGGGTGAGTGCCTACTAGTATCTCTCTCTCTGTCCGATCCAGTGTGTGTGTGTATGTTAGAGAGAGAGAGGTGGGGGGGATGTATCTGGAATTGTGGTTTGTTCGTGGTAAAATACATGTTAGCCATTCTGTTTTCTTTCTGACTTCTTATTTTTACCCAATGTCTCATTACCAAGGTTCAGACGACGAAAGAAGACGCCGTAAAAAGAAGAGTCGCGAAAGATCTCACAAAAAGGCAAAAAAGAGGTATGAAGTCACCTGAAAAAATCTGGTTAAGAAGTCCTCGTATAATAACTCTTGAAGTCCATTCCGATTTCTAAACTTCCATCCTCGCCTTGTGCTTATGCAAGACATCATTGATGATGGAAGTTTTATTGAATATCTCGCAAAAGCACAATTGAAGGGCCTTTTTCTCATTTGCAATCAGGATAGTGAACAAGTCCCCCAAAATGTGTTGTTTGTAGGCTGACATGGAGGGGGCGTCAGCAAAACGCAAGGGCACAAGCATAAGGCAAGGACGGGAGTTTAGATAATGAGATGGACAAATGGTGAAGTCAACTCTGTTTACATCTGCAACTAATGGATTCAATGGTAAATTGGCTTGACACGTTACCACACAAGATTTGCTGTCAGACATCAATAAAGCAGTAGCGTCATATTGCCTTTAGTACAAAATAGTGATGATAACAGAAAACTTAAGCCACCTGATCATGAATCTCATTTCACACTGGCTATGTTTACACAAGACATTTAATTCGGAATGAATTCCATTAAATTCTGAATAAAGCTTAATTTTGCTTTGAAAATGTCATGTAAACGCTTCTTAATTCGGAATTAAATGAAAGATCAAAGGAAACTCGATGGAACTATTTAATTTTGAATTATTAATTCGGAATTAAAAACATCCTGTAAACGTAGCCACTGTGAAAATGGCCAGTCTGAAATCAACCAAAGTTGGAATAACTTGTTATTTTGTCCATGGCTGGGGATTGGAGATTGATAATGTTTGTTTGTATGTCCACCTAGGTCATACTCATCCAGCGACGAAGAAGAGGAAGAGGAGCGGAGACACAAGCACAAACACAAGAAACACAAGGCTCACAAGAAGAAGGACAAAAAGAAGAAGGAGAAAGAGAAGCGTCACAAGAAGAAACACAAGTCCAAGGAAGAGTCCTCATCCGACAGTTCTACCTCCTCCTCCGGCACCGATTGATGCGACAGTTGATTGATTGAGAAGACAATTTCAGCGTGTGTGTGTGCCAGTTGGTTAGCCATTCAGACCCCTCAACACACATGCTGTCAACCCTGAATTGTAATGTATTTTGTTTTTTTAAAAGTAGAGATCAAATCTTCTGTACCTGAAAACTGCCACATTTTGACCGTTAGGGAAGCACCACTGTTGAAAGCAATACAGTGTTCCTGATCTCATCATGTCAAACAGCGATAACAAGGACAACATGTGTTGAGAAAGCCCAGTCTGATATTATTCTTTTCTGTGAAAACTCCGCTGGGGTGTATTTCCATGTTTTGTAATTCGAATCCAATAAAAAAATCCTGCTTCTCCATTCCAAGAACTTTTTTGTGTCTTTATTAATTATAGGACAGTTGAGAGAGAGAGATGGGGCAAGATTGACAAAAGACCCAGGCTGGGTCGCCGTAGTGCCCCCTATTTCAAGTATTTTAATTAAGCGGGCTTGCGGAGCAAGGACCATGCAGAGCATGGCCCTTGCAGAGCAAGGCCCGTTTATTAAGCGGGCTTGCGGAGCAAGGACCATGCAGAGCATGGCCCTTGCAGAGCAAGGCCCGTTTATAGTAATCTCTAAGTCCTGTTTCATTATTGGTCTTGTGCAGGGCAGCAGTAAAATAGAAAATGGATCTCCTCCTAGGCCTTTCGAGATAGAGACACCGTTCAAACACTAAAACGACCGGCTCGGCTTGGAGATCGCGTATAGTTATAGGCTTCTCCGTGTCTCTTGTCGTTTTCCCGTTTTTGGCGATTTTGTTAAAGCCTGGGTCCCCATTGGAAACAGTGGTGGAACCTCCATGAACCAAGGTTCCGCCACTCTAGAGATTAGAGTGTAGGAGGCTTTTTCGGTCATAAAACATCAACACTTTCACCTAGAAGTTTAGTTGATGCGTTGTTAGCGAGCTCTATGGGATGTCTCCAAATTGTCAAAGTTTCATCTCCCAAATCCCAATACTTTTTAAATGGCAGGTTTGTAAAAAAAAACAGGCCTGGCTCTATGGAGAATCCCAGTCTTTCGAAAAGGGCATTTTTCAAGAGATCAGCGCATGTCCCACACGGAGGTCCATTTGTGCCTGAAAAATTTTAACCTATAAACTTCATTCAAAGACTGTTAGAGAGATCACAAGCATGACTCCGATCTGTGAAAAGGACACGTGCCAACTCCTTTTAGTTTTTTTACAACGATGTTGTAAAGACAAAAAACTCATTCTCATTTTCTCCCCAGTTTAGAGCTCAATACTAACTGTCTTTCAGTCAATCACAACAGGTGCAGCCAGTGAAGGATTCCATTTCAACTGTCACTGTCTCAAGATTCCATTCTTAACGAGCAGGTGCGAGCAACCATTCTAGAAGTCTATTGTTCAGCTCTGCAATGCAATCTAATATAGTCTTGCTGGACTATGCATGACAATTAGCTGCTTGGCTTAGTGGTAATGCATGCCGCTGCAGTAGAGATATGGAGGTTGAGGGTTCGAAACCCACCCGAAGCCATGTTGATTTTCTAAATTATATCATATGCAGCGTTCCTTGGCCGACTTAAAATGCCATGTATATCATTTAGTATGGATGGCAAATGTGCTGAATTACAGATATTGAGGTTGGGGGTTCGAAACCCAGTCAAAGCCATGTTGATTTTCAAAATTACATCATATGCAGTGTTCCTTGGCCAACTTAAAATGCCATGTATGTCATTTAGTATGCATGGCAAATGTGCTGGATTACAGATATGGAGGTTGGGGGTTCGAATCCCAGTCAAAGCCATGTTGACTTTCAAAATTATATCATATGCAGTGTTCCTTGGCCAACTTAAAATGCCATGTATGTCATTTAGTATGAATGGCAAATGTGCTGAATTAGGGATATGGGGGTTGGAGGTTCGAACCCCAGTCGAAGCCATGTTGATTTTCAAAATGATATCATATGCAGTGTTCCTTAGCCAACTTCAAATATCATGTATTGTATGTCATTTAATAACAATGGCAAAGGGGTTGGATTACAGATATGGAGGTTGTGAGTTCTAATCCCGCTCGAAGCCATGTTGATTTTCAAAATTATATCATATGCAGTGTTCCTTAGCCAACTTAAAATACCATGTATGTCATTTAGTATATCCCCAAAACGCAGAGCTACAACACTTTCAAGATGGCTGAATCCAAGATGGCTGAATTGTTTGGCCCATAACTTCTGACTGGTTGGATGGAGTTTTTCCAAGATTTCTTTTAGCTTTGTTTTCTCAATAGTACTTTGTTTCATCTCTGCCCCAAAAGGCAAGCCCGCTTCCAGCATTTTCTGTGAGAATGCATTTCTAGTTTGGATTTTGTTCCGGTTTCATCAGAAGTTAAACTGTTGTTCCCTTGTGTTACTAAAACACCAATAAACTCAGAGATGGATTATGACTCCATGGGCCCCAGGGGCTGGACAGCAAGGAAGTTGAAGCTGTTACACTGTTTGGGGTTTGGGGGTTTCTCCCCAGAAAATACTGTAATTTAAAGTGCAATTTTAACACACGTGAGAACTGAAGTGTAGACCATTGATGAAGTGTTTTTTGCAGTGCAGCGGCCTGGACTTCAGGGCCCCCTTGCACTTTCTGAAACTATGATAGTAATCAGTACTTCACACATTTACAAAACCAAAGTTGCTTACTACATTAGCTACTTTGTTGTTTTCAATGCATTTTCCCATTGGCAACTGCCGAAGTTGCTAACAGGCTAACAACTTCTCTTTTGAGAAACTCACCCCTGTACACATGTATACATACACAAGCAACATTCAAAATTAATTTCAGATGCATTGCATGAACCACAGACGTATCAGGGGATTGAAATATGATGTGTATCATACTCCCCGACAGAGGGTGGCGCACATTATCCACAGTGATACAGCCGAGAGGGTAAACCTCGGCAGCGAGGTAACTAAACAGAAAACATGGCGTCCGATACAGAGGGAACGGCGGCAGAAAATAAACGAAAATTAGAAGATGAACCCGAGGATGATGAATGGGTCGGACCTCTACCCTCGGAGGCGGCAAAGCCAAAGAAAAGAAGAGGTACCAATTCATTATTTGTTTACTACATCACCGAAGGGACAGCCAGATATCAACAAAGTCAGTGCCACACTGACTTCCAAGTTTCGAACAACACAGTCTTCCCTTTCGCTACATTGTGTCCTCCTCTAACATCACTACTTGTCCAAAAATGTTTACAACTTACAATTTATATATCAGTGCACTTTGCAAGGCTGTAAAATGGGCTTTTGTTGTTCTAGTGTTGGAGTATGAACGTGTATACCTGGACAACTTGCCATCTGCCAGCATGTATGAGAGGAGTTACATGCATAGAGATGTGATAACACAGATTGCCTCTACAAAGTAAGTGAATGTGTTGTTGGATTTTCCTACTATCTGTATCTTTTCACTTTCCCCAGATAAGAGAACTTTTGCATGTAGAACTAGTCTGACTGTGTGTGTGTGTGTGTGTGTGTGTGTGTGTGTGTGTGTGTGTGTGTGTACAATTAGAACAAGAGTACTAATGTGTTTGTAATATTGGGATCTTCCCTTGTTAGTTCATTTGTAAAATTGAACACTCTCTTGTCCAGGACTGATTTTGTCATAACGGCAAGTCAAGATGGACACGTCAAGTTCTGGAAGAAGAAGGACGATGAGGGGATCGAGTTTGTCAAACACTTCCGCAGTCACCTTGGTATGTGTGTCTCTTTTCAGACCAGTCAAAGAATAGCAATAATAGAAACAACGATTATGCATTGTTTTTCTGGAGGAACCTTTCACAATGCTCAAATGCAATGAAATAAAGCTGTGGGTGTCACTTGTTCTGTGCGAGCCTTGCCCGTGTGATCTATCAGCTGTGTTGGGCAAGAGCCATGGTGTAATGAGAGTTGGGAGTAGTGAGTTGGACTGCCGATCATAGGGTTGAAGGTTAGAATCCCGCCCTTACCTCTCTCCATCTCCATCCATAGCTGAGGTGCCCTTGAGCAAGGCGCCTAACCCCACATTGCTCCAGGGACTGTAACCAATACACTGTAATGTCTGTAAATCTGTGTCTGTCTGTGAATTTAAAAAAAAGTGTCAGTGTTGTGTCCTGAACTCTTATTCTGATATAGGATCTATCTCCATATACTGTATGTTGCTAGGAGACTCAGTTTTTGTTTAGGCTCTTGAAGAACGTTAACTAAATGCTGAAACTCACGCTTGTTCCCGCTGTCATTTATTACACAAAACACTACAGTCAGCTAAGTGTAATGTAATGTCGTCTATCTGCTGTGTAATCCTGTAGGTGTGGTGGAGAGCATATCGGTCAGTGCTGAGGGCGCCCTCTTCTGCTCGGTGGGAGATGATCAGGCCATGAAAGTCTTCGACGTGGTCAACTTCGACATGATCAACATGCTCAAGCTGGGGTATGATGAGCACAATACTTTACAGTACACACTCCATGAAGATGGTGATAATGGTGGTGGTGGTTCATATTGTTGTACCTCAGTTTGCTAATGCGGTGTTTGAGCTATGAACACGTCCTCTGTTAAAGCTGTTTCAGACTGGCTGCATCCAGTGTTAATTTCGTCAGCTTTTTTAAATTTAGTCTTAGTCTTAGTCACAATGACGAAAATCAATTTTAGTCTTAGTCAAATTTAGTCATTGCCTTCACAATTTAGTCTTAGTCTTCGTCTAAATGACGAAAATTAATTTTAGTCATAGTCAAATTTTAGTCATTTTAGTCATTTTAGTCAACATTTCACATTTTCGTCATTTTAGTCAAATTATTACACAAATTATTACTAGATAGCCTATTGCAGCAAATATTCACATTGTTACTAGCTTATTTTCCACCAAAACCCAAATCAGTCCTGTAAAAGTAATTTCAGCAGCATAGAGCAAAGGAGCATTAGACACACACACTTCCAGGTGCAGGTTGCGCTCTCTCTCTCTCGTGCATTAGAAGCTGCTACGTATTATTTGCTTTTGAATTTGATCACGTAGGCTACAAGCTCTTCTTCACCTGACCGCGTGACTCATAGCCTGCAGATTGCAGGCAGTGGGAAAACCAGACATCCCAATGAAGTCCAAGAAGTTTCCCTGATATTTGATAGTGGCTCCCCGATGGCCGCGAGTCAGATAAAATATTCCTGATTTTAGACTTTGCAAGTTCGCGTTATTTCGATTGGCAATGCGGGACAGAGAAAGATAATGCCTCGTGCGTCATTCCTGCAATATACTTCAAATAGATTACGCGCACTTCGTAGGACGCCCTGCAAAAGTCCTGGGGAAAAAGTAGGCAGTTGTCTATGCAGACTGGACGACAAAATGGACATTGACAAACAATGGTTGAACACTAATGCTGTTTTGTTTGTCGGGATGTCGAGGGTCGATAAGCATCTCCAAGTTTTTAGAACTTGGGATGTCTGGGAGACGCTATTGTAATACGCATCGCATGGAAGTGATGTCGACTGCCTTGGGTCTTTTAGTGTTGCCCTCGACGGGAAAAAGTTTCAGTTCTCCGCACTTTAAACCCTGATCGCCCACACATTGATTCTTATCAAAACTACAGTAGCCGTGCCTCTGTTTAGACTACTTAAACAACGTTAGTACCCCTGTAGCGCGCGCATCCCTTAAACGTCTCCCGGTGTGTCTGATCTAAATAAATGCATGAATCCGATCTTCATGATTTGCTTGCAAACTGCCTATTCATACGGTTAAATAGCCAATATAGCAAACATTACAAAAGAACAGACAACGGACGTCGGCGTATGCGTTAGTGGAAAGGAGAAGAGGGGAAGCTCGAGGAGGTTTAAAATGACAGCATCAGAGGAAGATTGGCGAGAGTGACGGTAGCACTATTATCATGACTGCACAAACACACACGTCTTCGTTATGGACAAAAGGGTTGTTGAACATGTTTCAAAATTAACACTTGCCTCACCGTCGGCTCTTTCTTTTTCTCTTTCTGGGAAACATTTTAGGGCCTAAACTCAACTGAACAGGACTCACTGAACTAGGCTACTTCTGATTGAGCCGCACCAGCGCCAGACACTGCCTGCAGAGAAGGGCAACAGCGTGTAATCTTCTATGAAGTTCAAGAAACAATTAACAATTACAAATTAATTTTAAACAATTACATATTTAATGTCCATTCGTCCATGGCTTGTAAATTTCGTCTCGTCTTAGTCTCCTTAACGAAAATAATTTTTTATTTTCGTCATATTTTTATGTTCTGGAAGCAATTTTTGTGCGTCATCGTCTCGTCATCGTCACGGGAAAAAGGGGCGTTGACGAAATATTTTCATCATCGTCCTGGTTGACGAAATTAACATTGGCTGCATCTGTAAGTCATGGGTAAGCAGTGGGCAGTCGTGTTATCAGACTTGTAGCCCAAAGGTTGCCGGTTTGACTCCCGACCCGCCAGAATCGAACCCGTGTCCCCAGTGTAACATTGCAGTGGCCACGTTTTATTGTATTTCTAATTGACTTGTGTGTGTTTCTAATTTATGTTCATGGCTAGTTTCCACCCTGGCCAGTGTGAGTGGATCTACAACCCGGGCGATGCCATCTCAACAGTGGCCTGCTCTGAGAAGTCCACGGGCAAGATCTTCGTCTTCGACGGGCGGGGCAGCAACGAGCCGCTGCACACCTTCGAGAAGATGCACTCGGCCCCGCTCTCCCAGATACGTCTCAACGCCAAGTTCCACGTGGTGGTGTCGGCCGACAAGGTGATGATGACCCACTCTTGGTATACTCTCTTTATCATCCAATCATGAGAGAGAGAGAGAGAGAGAGAGAGAGAGAGAGAGAGAGAGAGAGAGAGAGAGAGAGAGAGAGAGAGAGAGAGAGAGAGAGAGAGAGAGAGAGAGAGAGAGAGAGAGAGAGCGAGAGCGAGAGACTACTTCTACTAGGCCTAAATGTTACTCTACTACACTACTACTAATAATATTAATAGAGATGCACCGGATCCTGATTTTTAGGATCATACCGGATCCACTGCTTAAGATCCTGCCGGAACCAGATACCGGATCCTACAAAAGGGTTGAAACATATAGTCTACTCGCACACGTGGGCCCTTTTTATTACTATTTTTTAGACTCATTGGCTTATTGTCACACTGCCTGCAACGGCCGCTTCCAAAGGGCTTTCACTCCATGCAGTAATTGGGGTTGTGAAAGACTGACTGAAAAGCCTAGGCTAGAGATGCACCAGACCCTGATTTTTAGGTAACATGCCGGATACCGGATCCACTGCTTAAGATCCTGCCGGACCTGGATCCTGTGAAAAACCCTATTATCCTGCCGGAACCGGAACAGGAACCGGATCCGGTGCATCTCTAAATATTAATAATAATAACTCTATTTGTATAGTGCACAATTCATACAAGACAGTCAGCTCAATGTGCTTAACAGTTAGATTAACAACAATGCAGTGTTAATTTTGTCGACTAGACTAAGACTAAATATATTAGTCGACTAACCTTTTGAGAGTTTAATTGACTAAATTCTGACTAACAAAAATGATCTGTGAAAGACTAAAACGAGACTAAAATGTTGAGGACTTTAAGTCGACTAAATAATGACTAAACAAAAATGATTTGTGAAAGACTAAAAGTGACTAAGACTAAGAACTAACTTTTAGTCGACTAAATTCTGACAAAAATGATTTGTGAAAGATTAAAAATGACCAAGACGTAGACTTTTTTGGGGGGCTCAGACATAAATTGGTACAACCACAACTAAAACCTATAAATTAATTGTTAATTGGTAATTAACCTTTAAAGGGACACTATGGGATTTAAAAAATGATTAATTACAGCTGAATCCATCCACCGATTTTACTTTTAGCAGACTGACCGTAACGAATATTGGGGGAGAAGCTTCTTTAACAAAACAAAAATCCCTTTACGTATACGTAGCACCAGCGACATATTCCCATTTGTATGCACTATTGACTGCTTTACCAGAATGGCAATAACCAAGTCTCAGTGCATTACTAAAGGCCTTGTGTTTTATTGTATTGTGACTTAAACTAAAGACTAAAATGTTTAGACTAAAACTAGACAAAAATGTTGAGGACTTTTAGTCGACTAAATAATGACTAAACAAAAATTATTTGTGAAAGACTAAAACTAGACAAAAATGTTGAGGAATTTTAGTCGACTAAATAATAACTAAACAAAAATGATTTTTGAAAGACTAAAAGCGACTAAGACTAAGAATGGACTTTGACACAAGACTAAGACTAAGACTAAATAAAAAAATGGATGACAAAATTAACACTGCAACAATGTCATTACTGTGAACAAGTAATTTAAGTACTGTTCTTCCTCTAGACGGGTATGGTGGAGTACTGGACGGGTCTGCCGCGTGACTTCAAGTTCCCGCGCCACGTGCAGTGGGAGTACAAGACGGACACGGACCTGTACGAGTTTGCCAAGAACAAGACCTACCCCACCAGCCTGGCCTTCTCCTCCGACGGCAAGAAGATGGCCACCATCGCCACCGACAGAAAGGTCCGCATCTTCCGCTTCCTCACCGGCAAGCTCATGAGGGTCTTCGACGAGTCTCTCACGGTGAGTTCGAAACTCCTCTCGGATCTATCAGGGTTTCCAGACAGTGTGGTGCTGCTCCACTAAATGAAACCGGGCACCACACGTTTATTCTGACTTTTTGTCCACCCAGATGGTTTGAGAGAGTAAATGCCTTTGAGATGTTTACAGAGTTACAACTCTATTCATTGGTAATGTTATAATAATAATAATAATAATAATAATAATGCATTTTATTTGAAAGCGCCTTTCAAAACTCTCAAGGACACTGTACAGACAGAAACAAAAATAAAACAAGACACATAAACAGAATTTTAAACAAAAATAAATAAATGAATACAATTTTATTTTTTTTAAATATGAAAATAAGATAAAATAAAATAAAATAAAACAGAGTTTAAGAATCATAAAGAATAGGCTATTTGAAACAGATGGGTTTTTAGCCTGGATTTGAAAAGGGGCAGAGAGTCAATATTGCGGATGTCAGGGGGAAGGGCATTCCACAGCTGAGGGGAGAGCAGCTAAAAGCTCTATTCCCCATGGAATTAAGACGGGCAGAGGAGAGAGGAGTTATGCGTCTTTTATAGTGTGTCTGATGGGCTTCTGTGTTCCTCTCTCTGCAGATGTTTACAGAGCAGCAGTGGATCTGTAATCTATATTGTAATGCGTTTCCTATATTGTGTCTGATGGACTTCTATAGTGTGTAAATCTGATATGCTCCTCTCTCTCTGCAGATGTGTACAGAGTTGCAGCTGATGTGTCTTCTATATTGTGTTAAATTAATGCTATGTGTCCCTCTCTGCAGATGTTCACAGAGTTGCAGCAGATGTGTCCTCTATATTGTGTTAATCTTATGCTCCTCTCTCTGTGCAGATGATTACAGAGTTGCAGCTGATGTGTCTTCTATATTGTGTTAAATTAATACTATGTGTCCCTCTCTGCAGATGTTTACAGAGCTTCAGCAGATGCGTCAGCAGCTCCCTGACATGGAGTTTGGTCGGCGCATGGCGGTGGAGAGGGAGCTGGAGAAGGTGGACGGGATCCGCCTGACCAACATCATCTTCGACGAGACGGGACACTTCGTCCTCTATGGAACCATGCTGGGCATCAAGGTCATCAACGTGGAAACCAACAGGTAGTGCAGTATTTTTCAACCTTGTGGCTGGGATCCCACTTGGGGTCTCCTGAGATTAGATGAAAAACATCTTTCAACTTATTATTATGACTGAAACACACCACAAACAATCTAAACTTTCATATCCTGTGCAAAGTCGCATTAAGTATATGGGGTTGCCAGGTATTATATTAGGGATGTCCAAATCCGGTCACAAACTAAAAAGGGTTTGGAACCCCTGAGGTAGTGGGACAAAACCTGAAACAAAATGTGACAACCTGAATTGCACTCACCCATAAAGCACTTACTACCTGGCCCCTGTATTGCAATGCCTGCCTGCCTGCCTGTCTGTCTGTCTGTCTGTCTGTCTGTCTGTCTGTCTGTCTGTCTGTCTGTCTGTCTGTCTGTCTGTCTGTCTGTCTGTCTGTCTGCCTACCCACAGTGTTTTGTGTCACGATGTGTGTGTATCCTGGGTTAGCTTGAGACCCAGTACTGTCTTTTGAGTGCACAAAGCCCCCTTCTGTGTCTTCTCAACCCCCCTTTTTCTTCTCGTTTCTCGTCCTCTAGATGTGTGCGTATCCTGGGGAAGCTTGAGAATATCCGTGTGGTGCAGCTGGGTCTGTTCCAGGGCACGGCGCGCATCACTAAAGCCGCCCCCACCGTGGAGATGAAGGCCTCGGATAACCCCGCGCTGCAGAGCGACGAGCCAGACCCCACCATCTTCTGCACCGCCTTCAAGAAGAACCGCTTCTACATGGTGAGAGGATGGCACGCACGCACGCACGCACACACACACACACACACACACACACACACACCATCTTCTGCACCGCCTTCAAGAAGAACCGCTTCTACATGGTGAGAGGACTACACACACACACACACACACACACACACACACACACCGCCTTCAAGAAGAACTGCTTCTACATAGTGAGAGAACAACACACGCACGCGCGCACACACACACACACACACAGACAGAACGCCTTCAAGAAGAACCGCTTCTACATGGTGAGAGGATTACACACACACACACACACACACACCGCCTTCAAGAAGAACCGCTTCTACATGGTGAGAGGATGGCACGCACGCACATACCACACACACACACACACACACACACACACACACACACACACACACACCGCCCTCAAGAAGAACCACTTCTACATGGTGAGAGGATGGCACACACACACATACCACACACACACACACACACACACACACACACACACACACACTCCGCCTTCAAGAAGAACCGCTTCTACATGGTGAGAGGACTACACACACACACACATACCACACACACACACACACACACACACACACACACCGCCCTCAAGAAGAACCACTTCTACATGGTGAGAGAACCGCACATACGCACACACACACATTCTTAGACATGTGAAAAAAAAACTTCCTGCAAAAGAAAACTTTTTTTTTCAAGCCTCAGAATTGTAGAATTTGTTGTAAGCAACTGGACAGTCTAGTTTTGTTTGGGGACAGTCCAGTTGCTCACAACAAATCTTACCTTCTTGTCAAACTACCGTGTCACTGTCTGACAGTGTTCGAAACATGTTTTTGTTATGTGACCACCTCCCTTTCATCATAGTTCACGAAGCGTGAGCCTGAAGACACCAAGAGTGCGGACTCGGACCGAGACATCTTTAACGAGAAGCCGTCTAAGGAGGAGGTGATGGCGGCGACGCAGGCCGAGGGGCCCAAGAGGGTGTCAGACAGCGCCATCATACACACCACCATGGGAGACGTGCACATCAAACTCTTCCCCGTCGAGTAAGTCATAATAATAATAATAATAATGATGACAACGTAAAATATATCAAACTCTTCCCCGTCGAGTAAGTCATAATAATAATAATAATAATAATGACAGCGTAAAATATATCAAACTCTTCCCCATCGAGTAAGTCATAATAATAATAATAGCGACAACGTATAATATAAATCAAACTCTTCCCTGTCGAGTAAGTCATAATAATAATTATTTATTTATAATAAATTTATTTATATAGCACAAAATCATACATAACATGTAAGATTAACTGACATTGCTCCAGGAACTGTAAGCAATACCTTGTAAAATATCTGTACATGATGTGCACATCAAACTCTTCCCCGTCGAGTAAGTCACTCGGTCTTATTACTGTACAAATGCCACATTCAGGTTTGTCTTTACTTGGACGACGTATATATCAAACTATTCCCTGTCGAATAAGTCACTTTGTGCTGTTATAAATAGTCCATTCAGGTCTGTCTTTACTTGGACGACGTATATATCAAACTCTTCCCCGTCGAGTAAGTCACTTTGTCCTGTTACAAATAGGTCTGTCTGTATAAGGTAGAGGTACTGCTACACATGTGCACTCGTCTGATGTTACATAGCTAAGCGTAAGCGTAATGTAATATAATGCATTGTGTGTGTTCCAGGTGTCCCAAGACGGTGGAGAACTTCTGTGTGCACAGCAGGAACGGCTACTACAACGGACACATCTTCCACAGAGTCATCAAGGTGAGGCAGGCCACGTCCAGCATGCTCAAGCCTCCATGCAACAAAATTGAATTGTCTCTACAATCAGATTGGCAGATATGGAACAGTTGGCTATTATATCTGTTATTGATACCCAATAGTAATCGTAATTGTGTGTGTGTGTGTTTGTGTGTGTGTGTGTGTGCAGGGAAGCTGACAAAGGGGTCAGTTGTCCCGGGCCCAGGGAGAGAAGGGGCCCAGAATTTGGCCCTTATTGCATTCTATATAGGTCGGTGGGGGGCCCTTTTAGATTACTTTGTCCTGGGCCAAAACTGTCAGCGGCCATGTGTGTGTGTGTGTGTGTGTGTGTGTGTGTGTGTGTGTGTGTGTGTGTGTGTGTGTGTGTGTGTGTGTGTGTGTGTGTGTGTGTGTGTGTGTGTGTGTGTGTGTGTGTGTGTGTGTTTGTGTGTGGTTTGCACGATAGTCTCTGTATTTGTGCATGTGTGTGTTGAATGCTACAACAATAAGGGGACTGGTATATAAAAAAGTGGGTACCCTGTTGCTTGTCTCTTGGATCCAAATAAAAGTAAATAAAATGTGTGTGTGTGTGTGTGTGTGTGTGTGTGTGTGTGTGTGTGTGTGTGTGTGTGTTGTGTGTGTGTGTGTGTGTGTGTGTGTGTGTTTGTGTGTGTGTGTGTGTGTGTGTGTGTGTGTGTGCGTGCGCGTGTGTGCGTGTGTGTGCAGGGCTTCATGATCCAGACAGGTGACCCAACGGGTACGGGCATGGGTGGGGAGAGCATCTGGGGCGGAGAGTTTGAGGACGAGTTCCACGCCACGCTGCGGCACGACCGGCCCTACACCCTCAGTATGGCCAACGCCGGCCCCGGCACCAACGGCTCACAGTTCTTCGTCACTGTCGTTCCCACGGTAACTACTTGGTTTTTAGTTTGTCTGCTGATGTTGCATGTCTTTTGGGATGATATTTGAAGAATGTGTGCATGCTTCGAAAACTATGTAAACAAACTATGCCCCTATTAGGATGGCCAAAATGTTGAGAAATGGCTAAATGAAAAGAAAAACAAGATGCATCCTCAGGCACTGACCATAGATATAATGAACACTAGATACCGTGTTAACCACTCCCTGGACCACCTTAGACCGAAAGCTTGGCCATTATATTAAAAGAAGAGGAGGGAAAAGGATTTAAGTGTGCAGACATTTTTCTTATATCTCTTTCTCATATTATTCGTTTTTGTTTGGCACCTTCTAATTATGTGTGCGGTGTAATTCGTTTAAATACCCGGTGTAATGCTGCCATCTACTGGTGACATGGCAATACGCATATAATCCTATAGATGGCAGTAAAAACAACATGGCGAAATATTGGCTACAGGCAGAGCCATACAGAGAACAGAGTTACGCGATTGGAGGACCAGGAATTAAATTGCAGCCCCGCCTTTCAGCGAGATAAGGTTGTTCCTAAAGCGGCTGTCTTCCCATAGACTCAACATAGAACCACCACATTAACAGCCAAAAATAAGGACTAACGAACTATACTGCGGGGTAATCACCACAAATATGTAAACTATCAACTGTCTCGGTGGTGATAATCACAACAGTTTTACCACCTGTGATGTTTATCTGAAGTTATTACTACGAACAGCAAGTCTTGTCATATTCCCTGCATTGCATCGCATTGCATTTGCTGTTTGCTACGCCCACTACTATGCACTAACATTCGCAACGCTGAGCAGTACTGAGAGGCTAAAACAGCTAATTTTGCTAATGAGGAAGTCGGCCCTAGCAGACAGCGGAGATCGCCTGACTCTGTTCTCTGTATGGCTCTGGCTACAGTCCCAAGAAGGTGGCTATGCCAAAAGGCTTAACATGGGATCTAGTGTTCATATCTATGGTATTGACAAGTCGACAAGTCAAGGGTGATTTGAGCAGTACAACTGCATGTTGAAATTGACCGGAATTTTCCTCTAAATGCATGCATTCCATCTGTTCAATTTCCCCCCTAAATAATTTCTTCTTGTGTGTTTGACATAGCCATGGCTGGACAACAAGCACACAGTATTTGGGCGATGTACGAAAGGCATGGAGGTGGTGCAGAGGGTCTCCAACGTCAAGGTCAACCCCAAAACAGATAAACCCTACGAGGACGTCAGCATCATCAACATCACCATCAAGTAAACGACAACATCACCATCGAGTAAACAACGCTGCCATCAAGTAAACCAAGCCAGAATAAGGGAAATATTGGCTACGCTTTTTTTTAACTGTACAATAAAGAATCACTGTGTATTTGAGTAAGCGTTATGTCTATTACTGTGTGGGTGGAGAGTTTAGGAAACAAAATGGATACTTGTGTACCTGGGATAAGACACATTATTCAGTATTCTGAGCATTCTCTGGTCAGGAACCAGTCTTGGCACTCAAAGTTTTGTCTTTGGTATTGCGATTTGTAGTGGGTTTTTGATATCTTAACTTTTTTTTCTACATGACTTTAATCACAGTAGATTTTCAACATATCACACCCTGGATATTGAAATAACTATGATAAATCCTCAAGCGCCAAGACTGAATGATATGGACATTGAGTCGAGTAACAATAGAGGAATTGATTTGGATTGGTTGACTCTCATGGTCCAGTTGGTCGACATGGCGTCAATGACCCGTTCACATCACAGAACACTTCAGAGTGTCAGTTAAAAACGCCACACACACACACAACCATGAGTTAAAAACGCCACACACACAGACAACCATGAGCTAGTATTTTTTAATTGCATTACACAACTTATGAAGTCATACAAAAGCCATCAAAGTTCACAAGTTACAAATGTTGTGGTTGGATGTGTGCTGTGCTGTGCTTCACGAGTTCCCAGAACTCATGTGAGGAGAGAGAGAGAGAGAGAGAGAGAGAGAGAGAGAAGCGGGTTGGCCAAACACTAAGTAAGAGTCTTTCCTGTGGGGCCCTGGCCAGATTTTACACTTAAGTTGAGCTTCTTCACATGTGTGCAGCCAGCATGGCAACCACACACACATCTGAAAGTCACCATGAGGGGATTAACTTGCCCGACTCTCACCAGACCTTCGTGTATTTCCGCTAAGCTCTGTGAGCGCACACACAAGGGTCTGGAGGACCTTACGATTCGCCCTGATCCCAAACCAAAATGCAGAAGAACCAATGAGGATCGCTGCATTTTCAGAGATGTGACTCAGTCCAAATTTAAACGTAGTGGAGAAGGGGGGAAAATATGTGAAACACAACAGGTATTTCAGCAACAATGGCCGCACGTGGACTCATCGACATGGATTCTCTGCTTAACACACCTTCACAGACCTACGCTTTTGGCATAACTCTAGCCTGATAAACTAGCCTAAATGTGAGACCAGAGTAATTTAGTCTGGCCTCGATGAACGATACCTCCGAAGATTGTTGATGAGAACAACCTATTGTTTTTTCAAACCGTGCCGACGCTCTGACCAATCGGTGATCTTTGCCGTTGATGTGCTTTCCCAACGGTATTTTGCTAGATTCGTCGTCACCCGCTTTGATTCAAAACAAATCTCTGCGTTGTGATTGGGTTTGCCAGACTCAGGGCACAGTGTTCAAAACGTTCTCAGATCCGAGGCCAGACCCACTCGCAACTGAAAACATTTCAGCGTCCAGGGGTGGCGCTGGTTTACCAGGCTAGCATGACTCCAGATGTATGTCTGTGGAGCAAGTCGGGACCCATTCATCTGGTGAGAGTCAGGATAAGTAGCAGTGACTTAGAAAAGAAAACCTCTCCCTCTCTTTTCTTATAAGAGAACTTGTATACATATTAATTTAATTGACCCCTGACCCTCACATCAGTGAAACACACAGCTGCAATCGGCACACCTTCTCTCCTCGTACCACCACAGTCAAGTACATAAGTACAACATAGATAGCTTTTTTTTCTTTTTCAGTAACCAGCATCTTTGTAACAAACTCATTAATTCAACAACACACACATTGCATTCGGAGTAGTAACCTGCACCTATTAAAAAGGTGTTAAACTTAAAATTCAACACTTATTTAAAAAATATTACAAAGGCATTAAATATTCAGGGCGTTTCCTGTGTAGTTTGTCTCTGTTTCTTTGATCAAATGAATGATTTACACTGCTGGTTTGGCAAGAGGAAGAATCTGATCGACATTTCTTTAGCCTGTCTCAAACAGACATGCGAGGCACTAGCAAGCCAATAGACACCTGACGTACGTAAGAGAAGTCATATTAAATAAGAATATGCCTGGTGGCCAGTTCATGTTAATCGAATGTCATTAGACCAAGATATAAGTAACACTTTCATAATTCATTACCATTTTCTAAACTGATTAATTTTGTCATGATCATAAATTTGTTTGCAGACAAAATGTTCTAGTACAGGCAGAGATTCTTTAAGTATATAGAGATATGCCAATGTAATAGGTTGCTATGGGCACCTAACATGACCGGGGTTCCGGTCTGCCTAAAGGGCCGTGTCATAATACTTCTAGCATTGAATAGAACAGTCCTTAGGTCTGCTTAGGTCTGCCTAAAGGGGGATCCCCCCCCCTCCCCCTTGCAATAATAGAACCAGGAAACAATGGGCCAATGGAACCTCTCTCTCTCTACTCTCTCTGGTACAGGGGTGGGAAACCTATGTCTCGATGGCCGTTTGCGGTCCTTGAGGCCATCTGATCAGGCCCCCAATATTTTAATGTTATGCAGTTTCACATGAAATATGACGTGTTTTGTAAAGACATCTTAGAAATTACATTTGCAATACAATTAAGTTAGATTTGCAGGGGACCTACTAGTGAAATGGGGTCTGTTGTGTAGGTGTCCGTCTTCAATATAGGCCTTAAGGGCAGGGGGGATTCTTGGTTTGTGTTCATTCATAGTATGGCCTTTGGAGGACTATGTAAAATGTGGCTCTTGAATGAAAACTGTTCCCCACCCCTGTTCTTGTAACAGTGACCAATGAGAGCAGGCATCAGACATCAGGTCCCCGCCAACAGGTCGCATGCCCAGGGAGATAGGGGGGCCAGAATTGAGTCCCACTCTATACATTGTATACTATATATTGAGAATGGGGCCCTTTCAGACACTTTTGTCCTGGGCCCAGGTAAAGGCTGGCAGCGGCCCTGGGTAGATGCAGTGGTGTGGTCAGACCTGTCTGGCCATCTTAGCTGCTGTAGTTTCACATCTACTAATCTCATCTCATCTCGCCCATCAGATTCTTATCTTCTGCTCAGACTTACTACTGTACGCCAACGCTTCTTTTTACACATCCCCACAGCTCACTGGCAAAGCTATGAGGAAAAACAAGGTACAAAAAAAAATCAAAATGTTGGATTCTGTTCAACATTGAAAACTACAGAGCCAAACTACAAGGTTCTGTTTTTTTTGCGAAATAGACAACTGGTTATGCTGGAGTTTACACACACACAGAGAACTGACAAAAAACAACAATTTTGTTTCAGAACTGCATCGATACATTATTGTAAGACTACAAAAATGTATTAATGCACGTTTTGTTCAAGGGCTTGGAGAGTTGGGGGAAGAGTTGCTAACTAATGTAAGACTAGCAATAGCAGCAAGTAGCCCAAGTTACTAATATACAGGAGTATTACCGACGATTAAACAGCCCAGCAGTTAAAAAATTCAAGACGTTCACATTTGAGTAGGAAATATTAGGCGTGTGAATGACTGACTACTCTGTTCCATGTTGATGACTCGCTTGAAGGAAACGGCTAACTAACAAGAGATCATAGTTGTATGTGCACACACTTTCAGCAACATTTGGGAAGAGATAGGGAGAAGGGTACAAGCACTAGCAAAGCACAAAGTTCATAAGATCCAGTGGAGGACGACAACATGTTCTGGGCAGAGGGATGGGTTCTCTCGCTGAGTTAGAACCAGAGAGGAACCAAGAACCAGAACCATTTTTAGTTCTCCAGCCCTCCGCAACGCACCCCAAGCCTTGATCAGGATCAGGTCAGTAGATTCAGGTCGTATTTGGCTAGTCATTCAAATCTACTATTCGAGTGCTCTGCTGAACACGATGGCAAGGATGCAGGTAAGATGACATACTGTAGCTTCCTGATGCCACCTTTCAACACACAGGAGTTTCTCAGGAAGGAGGATGGAGAGGAGTTTGCATCGGATCGGCCAAAAGGCAAAAACAAATATGTTTGCAGAGGGAGGGTGGACTTGGAAGGGGAAGTCGTTTTGGTCACCATGGCGATGTTGGGATGATGAGCTGCAGTACTGTGTGAGTAACAGAAGAAGAGGACGGACATGTGGACACTAACAGGTCACCTGTAACAGAGGGGGGCTACTACTATGATTGTGTGTAAATGAACGAATCGAACGCAACATGATTCATTTCTAATGGTTATGAATGGAACATGGTTATTAGATGGATATTGGACATGAATGGAACATGGTTATTGAACATGGGACATTGGGTATATCCATGTTCACAAACAGATTAGCTGTAACAATGGCTACTGTGATTGTGTTAATAAGGAAAATGGAAGGCAACATGATAATTGGATATTGGAACATGGTTATTAGATGGACATGAATGAATGGGGAGGGTTGTGGGGAGTGAAGTCAGGTCACAAGAATGAAGAGAGCGCAATGAGGTCAGAACGAAGAGAGCAGGGTGAGCTCAGGGTTCCTCTGCCGAAGTAAAATGGAGGGACATTGGGTATGAATAAGGTAGAGAACGCGCGCACATCAGTGGTACAGGTGCTGGACAAAATAAAGTAACTGAAATAAATGATAAATTAAGTCCGCAACTTGCACTTGAAAAAGGACGAAGGTCCGAAACGTCGTGCAAATAAATCACTGGGAGCATTAACAGTGTTGCGGACTTCTATCATTTATTACATTGGGTATGAATGACAGAGGGGGTATGGGTTGTGGGTGTGGTAGTGGTGGTAGGGTGAAAGCTAGGCTCTCAAATCCAGTCACCTGATAAAACGGAGGTATGGATGAAGGAGGGGGGTTGGGTTGGGATGTGGCGTGGGGGTGAAAGCTCGGCTCCAATCCAGTCATCCGAATGAAGAGAGCAGGATGGTTGGTGTGTTGTTGGGGTTCCTCTGCTGTGGTAAACTGGATGGTCACTGGTCAGGCCTCAGCCTCTGGTCTTCAATCTGGTGAAAATGGCGTCTTGATGAGGCCACCAGCCAGGGACAGTGTGTATGAGTAAAGAAGGGAAGGGTGATGCATCAAATCCAGTCACCAGGATGAACAGAGCAGGATGGAAAGGGTTACGGTTGGGGGTATTGGTCTGCTGTTGTAAAATGGAGGATGCCTCAGCCTCTGCCTCTGCATGGAATCTTCAGGCCGCGTCCAGCAACCCTTGCAGCCAACAGCCAGAGACATGAAGAGAGCAGGATGGAAGGGTTATGGTTGGGGTTGGGGGTTTTCATCTGCTGTTGTAAAATGGAGGGTGCCTCTGCCACTGCCTCTGCATGAAGGCCAGGGACATAAACAGAGCAGGATGGAGGGGTTATGGTTGGGGTTTTCATCTGCTGTTGTAAAATGGAGGGTGCCTCTGCCTCAGTATTCTGTATTCTGTATGGCGTTGTCTTCAGGCCACGTCCAGGACTCCGGCGGCCACCAGCTGTCGTGAGAGCCAGTCCAGCCCCTCGTGCAGCCCCAGGCCGCTGCGCGCGTCACAGCCCTGGATGTGCCAGCTGCGGCCGCAACACAACTTGTGGAGACTCAGGAGCTCCGTCATCTCCTCTACAGACACCGCACCCGCCACGTCCTGAGGGAAATAAATATGAAATAATGAATAAATAAAATAATGACACAGGGAAACAACACTTACGGTAAATATATAATGTAGTGCCCGCTACGTCCTGAGGAATAAAATAAGAATTATACAGAGAAACAACACATTGACACCAAGTAAGAGAGAAAAGACATAAATATTCCACTCTGTTGTTATCTCTTCCACTGACACCGCACCCACCATATCCAAGGATATATAGTAAGGGGAAGCAGTAGTTGCTTAATGAAATATTAGAAATATGATATTAGATTGATACATGTCTAATAAAAAAACAACAGTAACAAAGTTTAAAAAAAAAAAAACCTTGATAAATACCAATAGATAAATACAATATCCAAAGTCCATCAGAAGATCTGGAAATGCATCACTGTGGTATTTTAATGGCTTTTTTTGCCTTTAATGAATCGATTTGTTCACCTGTTTGTTGGCGAAGATGAGCAGAAGAGCGTCTCTCAGCTCCTTCTCTGTCAGCAGTTTGGCCAGCTCACTATGGGACTCCATCAGCCGGTCTCTATGGCAACTGTCAATCACAAACACCACCGCTGCAGGGACACAGAGAGAGAGAGAGAGAGAGGGAGAGAGAAGGAGAGGGAGGGAGAGAGAGACACAAGCACACGATAAGAAATTGTTTTCATAGAGAACAGAGAGCACTGATGAAAGCAGAACCCTGAAATTGTTGCTCTCTGCTCTCAGAATAAAAAAAACTCCTTGTGCTTGACCTTAGTGTCTTATTTAGTGTGCGAACCTGCACTCACCTCTGGACTGTTCTATTTGGGTCCACACACCTGCTTACTTCTCTACACATCTTGAGCATACTTCCTGTTGTCTGCGTAGTAATCATGCCTTGAGAAGAGGCTTGAATAAGTGTAGGAAAGGCCTGTTTCGTTTGATTTATCATATTTATGTTTGTCCAGTAGAGGAATGTCTACCACCAAGCTACAAGTTCTCCAAAGTGGATTCCTGTAATAAACTGTCTTCATTGCCTGTCGCTATTGGGAATGTTTGAAGGTCAGTCTGCTAGTGCAAATAATTTGCATATTTTACATACACTTCAACAGGATGCTTCAGAAAACAGCCCCAAGCATTTGCTTAACCATTTACTCTACTGCTTTGTCCTACAGTAGGCTACCGTTTGTTTACAGGACACTAAAGCAACTTTTATTATTGATGAGACAATAGAGGAGAAGTGGGAAGGATGTGTGTGTGTGTGTGTGTGTTGAGATAGTAGTGCTTCCAGAGGGGCCTCAGCTTGTGCTTGCCTCCTACGTCCCAGATGGTGAACTTGAGGTTTTTGTACTCCACCGTCTCAACATTAAAACCTGCCGAGAGGGTCAAACAGAGAAGAAGACATGAGGAGAGAGGACTGGGGTAGCAGGGATGGTTTCCCCCAGCACTTGATTGCTAAGGCGGCCACCTTGACAAGAAACACCTACCACCTTGACTAGGCCCCTGAAAAAATAAAGATTTCATGTTTTGAATGTAATTTATAAAGGTGCTTAGCAAAAAAAAAAAAAACACTTTTAATGCCCCATCACACTGGGTAGTATTTCATACAACTCTCATACTCAGGCCAAGATCCACTAACATTACAATTTCATGGTATAACATACAGAAAACTATAACAACAACATGACAATATAACAACTTAAGCCAAAATAATCGCAATCCCCTGCAACAAGTGTGACATTATGCATGTGTGCTGCTCTTGAGAAGAGAACAGAACAGAACATGGCATTCCACATGTCACCTATCCATCACCTCGTGACCAAACGGTCCCTCTCCCTCCTTAAGCTCTTGACATGCTTTGCAGTTGTCTGCAGCACAAATTGAAAGTTTGCTTCACTGACGTTTATCTGCTTTATTTTTTCAGCACCAGGGCCGCTGCTACACATAAGCAGAGTACGCAGAGTGCTTGGGGCACCAACCAGTTTCCCCTCCCAAAACTGGGGCTTCTTAAAGGGCAACTCCTGCCAATTTCAATCTACTGTTGTATTGCTCACGCTACCCTTGACTTGTCAGTACCCGGTGACGCCGCAGATTTTGGCCCAGCCCTTTCCGAGATATGAGCTATTCTAATGGGGGCAACTTTTGTTTACGTTTAAAAAAAAAATGAGCATAGGCCTACTCCAAATATTTTCCCAAAAGATATCGCTGTTTGCTAGCTGTCTGCTGATGTTGCATAACCTTTTGGATGTTTTTGGGAATTAATAAAAATGTTTTTTTGAAATGTAAACTAAAGTTGCCCCCATTAGAATAGCTCATATCTCGGAAAGGGCTGAGCCAAAAACTGCGGCGTCACCGGGTACTGACAAGTCAAGGGTAGCGTGAGCAATACAACAGTACATTGAAATTGGCAGGAGTTGCCCTTTAAATAAGATTGACTAAAAAAAGCAAAAATATTGAATCACATTACAAAACGTACATTTAGTAGTTAATAGATTATTATGATTATGATTATTATTATTTAATTATGAGGGGGGCCTCCTGACCAGTTGTGCTTAGGGCTTCAAAAACCTTGGCAGCAACCCTGTTCAGCACCAAGACACCTGCTTTCGAGGCAAATTTGGACCCGTCCCAAGTCTGAAGGGAGGGAACAGCTGTTGGTAGCTAGTGTGCCTCTCCTGGAGAGCCAGTGCACCAAGCTAATCACACAGAGGCAAGAGGAGTAGCATAGGGGTCAAATGGCATGTGCGGCAGTGCAGGGTGCAATTTGTTGAAAAACCAGGAGAGGGATACACTTCAGATTTCAAGCAATATAAATGGAGTTACATTGAGCTCGATGTTGACGTAGCAGTGCTGCGCAGGCTGTGCAGTGGGCATTCGCACTGCGAGCCACGTGAAGCATCCTGGTTGTCCACAACGCGGCATATAGGAGTGACTTCTGCGCCGCATTTATGTCACTTGGTGAAAAGCATGACAGAAGGTTCTCTGGTGTTCATGCATCATGATGGAGTTTGAGCTTCGGACACCCCTGACCCAATTTAACCCCTGGCTACGAGGATGGTGAAACTAGGCGTTTCACTTCAGTGTTTGAAACTGGTTAACACATTTAGCAACTAATGTGCTTGGTCCATTTCCTGAGCACCAGAAGGCAATGCTTGCCTTGCAACAACTAAGCTTACTAACAAGTCGAGGGGGAACCACAAGACTACTTGGCAATTTAACACACAATGTGCTTCTTTGTTCAGAACATAGACTCATGACTTGGCTGAAGATTATATAATGATTAGTGTTCAGAGTATTTCTGTTGATTCCCAAGAATGTCACGCAATGTCTGACCCTGCAGCTATTTTTACATTAGCTGTAAATTATATGGTAACACTTTAGAATAATGGATGCAAAAAAGCATTATAAAGACTTAATAAATAGTTAACTATTGATGAACAAAACATTAACAAACGTTTGTAAATGACTAGGAAATGTAAACAAATGCTTGTAAATGACTAGGAAATGCTATGTTAATATTTTACATTTATCAAACATTTACAAGTTGCTTGTAAATGAATAAAATACTCTGTTATAAGGTGTGTAAAATCTTGCAGATATCATTTGTAGATATTTTATAAAGCATTAATAAAGCTTAGTTAATAATAAAAACATTTGTTAATGTTTTATTCATCATTAGTTAATTATTTACTGAGTCTTTACTAAGGAACATTATTATAAAGTGTTACCAATTATATCTGTGCTTTCATAAAGTACTTGCGAAACTGAGTGAAAATTGGTGGAACTTGAGGCCAAAACATTGATTCTTATGCCTCTGCGACCATAAAGAAATCAGCCATTTTGAAAGTGGCGGTCTCCAAGAGTGAATCAGTTAGTTAATCGGTTGTACCTTCAGCACAGTATTACCGTACAAGATTTGGACCAAATCCATCCACCCGTTGAAAAGAGTATGTCATGTACGAAAGTCATACTTTTCTCAAGTTGTCAAGCTGTACCTTTGGTAGGCAGAGGCACAAATATAACTAAATTCAGCCATATAATAATCAGGGGTGCTAATGTTTCTGCTGGTGGATGCTCATCGTGTTTTCATGCCTCGTTATTTTGACACTGAGGAGTTGCTCAACATCGACTCATTATCAAATATTTGTGGGTGCTCAAAAACCTCTGTGGGTGCTCCAGCCCTGCGGCACCCGAATCATCTATGGCTGTGAAAAGAATGTCTACCACTGTATTGTTCTGAATACAGCATTTCCTGTACAGTTTGTAGTGCAGTTTGCAGTTTGGTTGTGCAGTCTGCAAGTGTTGTGTGGTACGACTATGACCTCGATTGTAAGTCATGTCAATAAAAGTGTCTGCCAGCCAAATGTGATGTAATGTAACACACCCAACTGCTTAGGGATGAATAGGGTAGTCAACTACGTAGGCTACCTATGGTAGGGATAGGCTGCATGTTAAGTGTAAACGTACCTATGGTGGGAATTGGCTGCATGTAAAGTGTAAGCGTACCTATGGTAGGGATAGGCTGCTTGTTAACATACCTATTCATGTAAACATACCTATGGTGGGAATAGCCTGCATGTAAGCGTACCTATGGTGGGAATAGACTGCATGTAAGCGTACCTATTCATGTAGGCGTACCTATGGTGGGAATAGACTGCTTGTTAACATACCTAATCATGTAAACGTACCTATGGTGGGAATAGACTGCTTGTTAACATACCTATTCATGTAAGCGTACCTATGGTGGGAATAGACTGCATGTAAGCGTACCTATGGTAGGGATAGGCTGCTTGTTAACATACCTATTCATGTAAACATACCTATGGTAGGGATAGGCTGCTTGTTAACATACCTATTCATGTAAACATACCTATGGTGGGAATAGACTGCATGTAAGCGTACCTATGGTGGGAATAGGGCAGGCTGCATGTAAGCGTACCTATGGTGGGAATACCTGTGGGCTGCATGTGAACATACCTATGGTGGCAATAGGCTGCATGTAAAGTGTAAACGTACCCCTGGTGGGAATAGGCTGCATGTAAATGTACCTATGGTGGAAATAAACTGAATATAAAGTGTAAACGTACCTATGGTGGAAATACCTGTAAGCTGCATATTAACGTACCTATGGTGGGAATAGGCTGCATGTAAAGTGTAAGCGTACCTATGGTGGAAATACCTGTAAGCTGCATGTTAACGTACCTATGGTAGGAATAGGCTGCATGAACTCGTCGTGTTTCAGCTTGAAGAGGATGGTGGTCTTCCCTGCTCCATCCAGGCCCAGCGTCACCACACGGATCTCCATCTTTGGCCCGATGTGGACACGGTTGTCCTGCAAGAGCCAAGGTCACAAGGTGTGTTATTATACTCACTTATTATTTGGCTAAAGGTTTTGGATAATTGCTGTAAATGCTAGTGCTCAAACAATGAGAACATGAGAAACGGTGTACACCTACACATGAAATTACAAAGCAACCAATACACCAACTTACAAAATGCTATGCTAATGAAGGGAATTCATATTCGTCTTGTTGTTTGGGCTGTTATAAACAGTCTCACAGCACAATTCATTTTTCTAGGCATCTCCTATTTTGTGAATTTCCATTATTGTGGTCGATAAAATGATGAGGTCAGATTATGATGACATCCTGAGGTTTGCAATGAGTATTGTTACCTTGGTGAATGTGACGGGGATAGTATTTATCTTATTATTAGTAGTAGTATTGTTCTTGTTACCTAGGTGAATGTGACAGGGATGGTAGTATTCTTATTACCTTGGTGAATGTGACGGGATAGTAATATTCTTATTATCATCATCATCATCATTATTAGTACCTTGGTGAATGTGACGGGGATGGTATTATTTCACTACCTAGGTGAATGTGACAGGGATGGTAGTATTCTTATTACCTTGGTGAATGTGACGGGATAGTATTATTATCATCATCATCATCATTATTAGTACCTTGGTGAATGTGACGGGGATGGTATTGTTCTTATTATTAGTAGTAGTATGGCAGTACCTTGGTGAATGTGACGGGGATGCCTGCGTCCAGCTGGATGTGGTCGGCCAGCTCTGTGAACTGCTGCTGCTGCTTCTGGAGCGTCTCCAGCAGACGGTTGATCTCCTGCTTGGCCACCACCACCCGGCAGTCGTCCTGGACACACAGAGAGAGAAAGAGAGAGAGAGAGCGAGGAAGAGAGAGAGAGACACACACACGATAAGACATCTGTTGTCATACAGCACAGAGAGCATTGATGAACGTAGAACCCTGACATGTCTGCTCTACTCTGTTCTCAGAAAAATAAACCTCCTCGTGCTTGACCTTAGTGTCTTTTTTCAGTGTGCGGACCTGCACTCTCTTCTGAGAGAGAGAGAGAGAGAGAGAGAGAGAGAGAGAGAGAGAGAGACAGAGAGAGAGAGAGAGAGAGAGAGAAAGAATGCAACACATGAAAATAATAAAACTTTACTTAATTAAATACATTTCCAATCTGTAGCCATCCTGGAGAGACCATGCAACAAGTCAAAACATAAAAACGTAACTTTAAGACATAACTTAATAAAATCTGAGCTGCTCTGGTAAATTATTTCCTTCCTTGAACACCTCTGACAGAGTCAAACTGGAAATCCTTCATATTACAGTAAGATGGACCCCTGCTTCTCACAGTG
This sequence comes from Engraulis encrasicolus, assembly GCF_034702125.1. Classification (NCBI taxonomy): domain Eukaryota; kingdom Metazoa; phylum Chordata; class Actinopteri; order Clupeiformes; family Engraulidae; genus Engraulis; species Engraulis encrasicolus. The sequence goes on along the minus strand of NC_085868.1, from coordinate 51,007,014 downwards.
CAGGCAGAGGCGGTGAAGTTACATGCGATGAGTTTTTGTGTTAACACAGCATTCAATTCTATTCTATGCAAAGGAACCAGTGTCTGCATGGCTCTAGGTCACATGGCATAGACTGAGGTCCACCTGAAAAAGCTGCTGTAGTGTCTTCTGGCAGTGCAGGCGTGCGGTGGAGACCAGTGACAGCAGTATGATCACTATAAGCATCGTACTTTAATGTACTTTACTGTACTGTACGTACCTGCTGTAGTGTCTTTTCGCAGTGCAGGCACGCGGTGGAGACCTGCGACAGCAGTATGGTCAATATAACCATCGTACTTTACTGTGCTGTACTTTACTGTAACATACCTGCTGTAGTGTCTTTTCGCAGTGCAGGCACGCGGTGGAGACCTGCGACAGCAGTATGGTCATGTCCTCCTGTTGTTGCCGTAGCCAGATGAGGCGTTCCCTCACGTGCGCGTCCACCACGCTCAACGCCATCTCCTCCTGTCGACACAGCGTCTCGTGCAGCTCCGCAAAGTACGCACGCACACACGAGCGCGCACTCTCCGCCGTGCCGGGGACCTGGTGGAGTACAGAGGTGAAGTAGAGGTAGAAGTAGTTTATCCTCACTGCACAGGTACAAAGAAGCGATGCAGTGTAGACAGAGTACAGTGACTTTATTAATCCAGAAGGAAATTAAGCTGACTAACAACCTACTACACAAGATACAAGAGTATATGAAACATATATATACAATGAAAATCTTCCCTGCTCGGAGAGTCCCAAAAAAGGGAAGAAAAATGCAAAAGAAAAAGTAGGAAAAAATATTATATTTAAAAAGTTGAAATGATTGCCTGTGATGCGTGTGTGTGTGTGTGTGTGTGTGTGTGTGTCTGTGTGTGCGTGTATGTGCGTGTGTGTGCGTGTGTGTGTGTGTGTGTGTGTGTGTGCGTCCACTTACATGTTCTATGTGTGACATGCCGAGTCCATGTCCACTTACATGTTCCGTGTGCGACATGCCGATGCCATCCTCCACCACCTGTTCCCCCCCCTCTATCTGCTGCACAATGCCGGCCAGCTTGCGGGAGTAGTCGGACACCTCCTCCGTGAAGGTGCGGATGCAGTGGGCCATGTCCAGGATGGAGGCGCGGATCTGGTTGGCCTCCGCCTCCAACACGGCATGCTACATGAACCACAAGAGAAATAAAGAAAGAAATCAGCGTCCTTGTGTGTGTGTGTGTGTGTGTGTGTGTGTGTGTGTGTGTGTGTGTGTGTGTGTGTGTGTGTGGATGCAGTGGGCCATGTCCAGGATGGAGGCGCGGATCTGGTTGGCCTCCGCCTCCAACACGGCATGCTACATAAACCAGAAGAAATAAAAACCATCCAATAAAAATGGTTAAGTGATAAACCGCATGCTAAATAAACAAGTCAAGTCAATCCAACGCACCTGGCCAAAGGAGGTGTGCTGTAATTCTACACAAAACAGCACTGGGTCCTACCGTGGCGCTAACGGTAGAGCACTCGTTTACTACGCACCGACTCAGGTTTGATTCCTGCCCGGGTCCTTTGCCGGCCCTTCCCCGTCTCTCTCTCCAAACTCACTTCCTTTCTCTCCTCCACTGTCCTATCTCATCAAAAGAATAAAGGCTTAAAAACTACAAAAAAAAAAAAAAAGAGCACCGTACCTTGTGTCCCTGGTGCTTGCCGTACTCTTTGCAGACGCAGCACATGAGCGGGCCGGGTTGGCAGCCATCCTCCAGGCACACAAACTCAATGGCGTGCACCTGGGAAAGACAAAACAAGGCAAGTCAAGAGTAGCTTATGGTCCAATATTTATGTAACAAGCGTTAGCACAGAAGATCGAAAGTGTGTTTGACAAGTCTCCAATGTGTAGTTAAACTAAACACATAGATAAGACATTGACAATAATCACACATACACAGACACGCACACAATGTGGTGAAAACTAACATACTGATACATGAATTTACAATCTTTCTCTGACACATTCACTCACAACACACACACACACACACACACACACACACACACACACACACACACACACACACACACACACACACACACACACACACACACACACACACACAGACACACACACACAGTAAAAAAGACTAACATACTGATACAGACGTACAATACACCCACACACACGCACGCACACACACACACACACACACACAGTGCAGTGAGAAGACTAGCGCCACCTGGTGGTGTGGGCACAGCGTGCGCTCGTGAGGCTTGTCCTCCAATGGGACGCGGCGATGCTTGGCCAGGGTACGCGTGGAGTGGGTGAGCAGCGAGCACTCGGCACACAGGTGGGTGGCGCACACCGTGCAGTACATAGAGGCCGTGTGGCTCTCGTCCTCGTCACAGCGGATGATGCGCTGGGGGAGAGAATAGAAGACCACATTTAGGACATGTCAATATGATCACAAATCAAACATATTAACACTGTGCAGTACATGGAGGCGGTGTGACTCTCGTCCTCGTCACAGCGGATGATGCGCTGGGGGGAGAATAGAAGACCACATTTAGGACATGTCAATATGATCACAAATCAAACATATCAACACCATGCAGTACATAGAGGCTGTGTGGCTCTCGTCCTCGTCACAGCGGATGATGCGCTGCAGAATAGAAGACCACAGTGAAGATCACATTTAGGACATGTCAATATGATAACACTGTGCAGTACATGGAGGGTGTGTGGCTCTCGTCCTCGTCACAGCGGATGATGCGCTATGGGGAGAATAGAAGAAAACAGTGAAGATCACATTTAGGACATTTAGGACATGTCAATATGATAACACTGTGCAGTACATGGGGGGTGTGTGGGTCTCGTCCTCGTCACAGTAGATGATGCGCTGGGGAGAATAGAAGACCACAGTGATGATCACATTTACTGTAGGACATTTAGGACATGTCAATATGATAACACTGTGCAGTACATGGATGGCGTGTGGCTCTTGTCCTCGGATGATGCGCTATGGGGAGAATAGAAGACCACAGTGAAGATCACAAATCAAACATATCAACACTGTGCAGTACATGGAGGCCGTGTGGCTCTCGTCCTCAACACAGCGGATGAAAATGGGGCACCTAAGTCACGCCCTCTACTTCCTGGTTCATGGGGCAGAGGGAGTCAAAAACCATAATGAATCCATCAACACAGTAATTGGTTGGATGTTAGATCATCTGTGACAACTGTTCAGGAGGAGAAAACTTCTTCAGTGTTGGGGTCTATAATAAAATATAATGTGGAGTTTCTAAACTTACACTGCTATTCTGTTTTTCGAGATTCGATCCACCTTATCACTGTGTCCCATGACACTCGGGACACAAAATATGTGAGATCTTTTCAAATTTCATGTAAAGAAAACATTGCATAACCACACTGCCCGTCAACAAGTTGTTAACAAGTGTATTATGTCACATTGTCTGATGAAAAACTCGAGCACTGTATTAGAGTGCAAGCTTCTTTTCAAGTTTTTTTTTCCTTGACCCCTACATTCTTCAGAACTTTGATCCTTTCAACATTCCAGGCTTTTAATCAGTTCTCCAGTCATAAGACCCTCGCATTCTCTCCAATTTATTTCACATTCAGTTTTAACTGAGCTGCCAAGCAACCATAATGTCACCGTAGTGTTAAGGCAGCAGTAATACCATGTGTGGATTTAAGGACAGAATTATTGTGCAAATGTAAAAGCTAATTGATGATTTTGCGTATCTGGCAACTTGTATTTTACAGATTAGAAACAGTTTGGTTTAGATTTAAACAGCAACTGGTCAGTCAACTAGTCATACTCAGTGCACTGCTTCATGATCACTTTACCTTTGGTTTTCATGCACCTACTTCTGTCTACTCTACGTCAACCCTACATCACATTACAACTTTACATCACAATGCCATATCTTGGACTTATGAACACTCATTTTGGTCATGTTAAACTCTTGTCTACTTCAACTCATACTATAGAACATGTTTTTGCAAAATTGCCTTTTTATTCTTTTTTTTCCTGTAGATTTTCATTTTCCTTCCCTGACTATTTACATGTGTTATGGGTTTTGAAATGTCCATGTGGTCATTATGTGTATTTATGTACGCTACTACTAGACACCTTAATTTCCACCCAGGATCAATAACGTTACTCTACTCCATTGGTTCCCAACCTATGGGTCGGGACCGAACCTAAGGGTCGCCAAAGATCCACAGGGGGTCGCGAAGCCCTTTTGAGTTTATTGGGTTTCATTTTAATACCATATGGAGCCTATGTTGAATAAATGACAAAGAATTTAAACTAATATATGCATAGAAGCAACAAAACGTAAGTGATACATTCAAGTGATACATTATTCTATATTTCACCGAAGACAAATTGAGGAATAAAATGATAACTAATGAGTTTTCTTAGGAAACAGAGTATCATGTGACTGCCTCTCGTGCGGGCACTCGTGCGATTGGATCACCAAAGCTTACAATGGTAAAAATATGGGTCCCTGAAAAAAGAGGTTGGGAACGACTGCTCTACTCTACTAGTCATGGGAGCAGCATATTGGCCATCGGGCAGGCAAGGAAGCAAGAAAAACTGGAAACGCATGACAGTAATGCACGGACTTGTAGTTTCTACTAGGCTTGCCAACTACTAATACGCATTAAAGTCACTAAACCAGATTTCAGTAATACCCCCCCTTGGCAGCGCTCCGACCCTGAGCTCTGAAACCTACCTCCCCCATCTCCTTGAGGGCGTCTTCGGCCATGCCCGACTGGTTTGATGCTCCATTTTGCAACCTCTCCAAGAGCTCCAGCAGGGCAAAGTTCTTCTTTAGGCCCCAGACACCCGAGTCCCCTGATGAACAACAAGAAAACAACAATATGCTCAGCAAGGGCACTGGAACAAGCTAGTTTTAAAGTGGTTGTGCATTTTTTTTCACATTCTTTATTTCTTGACAATGTTATTGCTGCTGTACTCTGCTCATTTGTCTGCAGTAAAGGTTGAGAAAGCCTCATTTTAGGGTGCCCAAAAGTGGGGATGCAAATGCACCACTGCATGCCCCTTTCCAGCACCTGTGACGCTCAGCTATCAAAAGAGACAATTTTGATGCACATCTACAGATGTGACAGGTCAAATACAAGAACATCACGAGTTCTAATGGCAAAATTGTCACTGACACATGTCTGGCCTCAAAGACGAAACAATAGTAGGGTATGCCAGTGTATTGCAGGCAATCAGATGGGCACCACTCACTCACCAAGCTCCGTGACTTGTCTGTCGAAGGGGCAGCGCACCGCCCTGCCGTGGAGAGGCAGTCGGGTCAGACAGTCATGGCAGACGGTGTGGCCGCAGAGCAGCAGCCGCGGTACCTTGTCTCCCTGGAGCGAGAAGACGTCTTCACAGACCCCACACTCCAACACCTGAAGGGGAACACCGATGACCGCAGAGAAATCATTCTCCTCTTCACTAACACAGGCACACATAGAGGACGCTTTACGCAGTGGGTTGTGGAACTAGTAACCCCTGTTGCGCTGGAAGTTAATACGGCATTCTTCAAAGCATGAATAGCTGAAGTGTTTGGGGTGTGCTGTGTGAACTTCTATCCCGCTGTCTTTAAGTTCAGAGCATGCAGTGCAGGCGATTAGACTGGCTAAATTATCCTAAGCTTGACGCTCACGTTGCAGAGGTGCGAGAAGAGATCTGAGCAATGAATAAGCCACTGTTACCCCAAACAGGAAATACACATTGCATCAAATGTTTGGTTTGGATGGTGTCGGTCTCGGTCTCGTCCTCGCCCACAGCTGACAATGACAGCCATTTACAGCGTTTGTCACGCTCGCAGTAGGTCCATCGGCACTACAGTAACAATGCAATGCACAGAGCCGACTGTCTGGCTGCTAGCAAACAGTCAATCGGGGTTATATGTCAAATGATCGCAACACCCCAGCCTTCCAGGAAATGTCACGGCTCATGGTCGGTGTGTGTAGTTATTGCAATACAATATATTGTACATACAGAAAAGCATCATGTAATGGCTGCCTTAGTAAACTGGGTTATTTTCTTGTTAGCATTTGGCCAAAACGCAGCGTCCGAACAGTTGCGCCTCAGCCACGGAGGCAATCCTGTAGCTGAGTAGCTTGCACGACAGGGCTCACAATAAACGAAAAACACAACACCAAATCCTAATCTCTTTTGTTGTCAGACACATAAAATCCATACCTTGACTGTATTTCCACCGGTACCCCGGCTATAGCGGGTCCCAGAATCCATACCAGCGGAGGGCCCTTGCTTGTTTATACCCAATGCGGCGGCCATCCTGGACTCAACCATTCGAGAGCTCACGCGCACAAAAAAGTAGGTTACCGACGACGCTGCAATGGTCTGCGCTGAACACAGCAAACTGTCATATTGCACATTTCATTTCTACACACATTTCTGGTGAAAGATTATGAATTAACTTCATATACACCAACACTTTATTAATATGTGATATGTTTTTTTTTATTTCGAAAGGAAGAGTGGGCAGATGTTTAATAAGATAAGTCATTTTTCACCCATATCAGAAATGGAATGTTCTGTCAGCTGTTTCCGTCACTTCATGACCTATATCTTTTAATTTAAGATACTTAAAACAATGTTTTCCTACATAAAGCCAAAAACTTACACAGTGTTTGTATGCATGGGATAAAAACAAACAAACAAACAAACAAACAAACAAACAAACAAACAAACAAACAAACAAACAAACAAACTTCTATTCCATTCTATCCAGTCAGTGAATTAGTGATTCTCCAAATTGTATGTATTAATTATTATTATTATTATTATTATTATTATTATTATTAAAATACAATTGCTTTATAGCAGCAGTCTGCTTGTGGAGACGTACTGGCAAACAGAAATCTGTGACTGCATGAGTTATGAAAATAACTTGTCATCAATATTCATATGCAGCCTTCAATGCAAGAAATGAATATCAAGCAAAGCTATAACCAACAATCAACAGTGAACATCACCGTTAACTTGTGCAGTAGTACCTTCAACAACACACCGCTGGAGGCAGTGCCACACAAACAAAGACATTTTCAAACGCCACAATTGAAAGACTAGTTTGTGCCATTGGTCTTGCCATAGCTCTGTTTTGTACACAGGTGAGAGGTCAACTACAGACCGGAGAAGATGGAAGTAAATCAAGCAAAACAAGAACACCTCTTGGCCTTAAAAGGTATTTTTAATTTACGTTTGGGCTCATGGGTGATTGTCTAACCCCAAATGGTAATCTTAGCTGCCCATTTGACAGGTGGCAGCTTCTTCAACAACCGATGAGTCGAAGAACAGCTCTAGCTAGCATAGAAGCTAAGCTAGGTAGCAAAATATGCGTACCAGTCAGTCTGCTGAACGGAACTTACTTAACATACAATATGTGTCATGGACTGAATAATGCATTGATATAAACTAATGGTATCACATCAGAGGATGAACTGGAATGCATGATAGAAAGCAATGCTGTTTTGGCGCTAGCTGACTAGCTGACTGATCTAACTGACTCCTCCATCGTCAACTGCATCAATCTTTCATTAAGTTGTCAGACGGCCGCCTATGGTAACCGCAGAGTAGATGCACGTCCCACTAACTAGCACATATTGGCGTTATTGTGTTGCATTTATTTTTGTCGTTGTAACTGGAGTCAAGTAAGTCTATTACGACAGAGGAGTCAGAGAGTAGCGGAATACGGCACACTGTCATTTGATAATGCGCACACTCGCTGATGTTTACACATTCACACGATATGCTATTAAGTATTATTAGTAAGCCATTTAGACATTACAGCATCGAATGTCCACAGGCAGTTCTGTCGCTAGATGCTAGAGTCTCTCACTCATCGCAGCATCTGCTGCAGTTAACCTCAAATGACACCAGTTGGCGGCAGCAGTCGCCAGTCACCAAGGCAAGCTGTCATCGGGCTCTAGAGCCGTGCCTACCTTCAGTTTGGCAGTGCTGGTGCCCCGGGCATCACCCCGTGTGGCTGCCTTGTCCTGTCGCCTCTTCTCGGTGGGGGTCTGGCCTGGGAACAGATCTGCTCTGCTCTCCTCTCCTCTCCTCTGCTCTCCAAACTCTCTGCACCCTGATGCTGAAAATATCATAATGCATTCTCCAGACTGGAATATTCAGTGTGCATCCAAAACGGCATTTGTCTGCACATGGCCTGCTTATGATTCTCTTCCCATTTACATTATTATTGGGAGCCCAAGAAGATAATGAACACCAATCACCTCTTCATTAACAGTATATTGCAAAGCCTAGTACGCTCTAGTGTTTTCGAGTTCTCTGTTGTTCTGTATACAGCATAGAATAAGCAAGCAATGGTCAGGGAATGATGCAGACTGTTGTGGTTATTATTATTTTTTAAGTTTGGGGTGAACCATCATTGGTCAGATCAGTGAGACAGAACTGGTCTATATTACAAAAGATCACAATATACTGTATTTTCCTACAATATACTATATTTTCCTGCAATATACTGTATTTTCCTATATACTTCCCGTTATTGCAACTTTTCCCATGGTTAGTTTCAGAAAGTCTGAATGTAAACACACCATGGCATAAGTCTACCATATATGGCTTTCTCCATTCCATGTGACCCTAAGCAGACCATTGCCACACGGCTGATAGTCTGATCAGTGAGTGACCTTTTGTCAAGAGTGATATCAGGTTGTGTATGTATGGACACAGCTCCAAGACCAGCACTACTTTCGTTTTCAGGCTTACTTTCGCTGCTCCCTACTAGGGCTGCACGATATATCGAAAATGTATCGATATCGCGTTATCAGGGCTTGCGATACACGTATCACAAAAGTTGTGCACATATCGCAAACAGTTTTTAATTTTTAATAACAGGAAATTTGGTGAGAAGGTTAAAAAATGCATAAACATGTTGATATTTTAAGTTGATGCTATTAGCCATTTTTTCAGTTGTTTTATGCATGATAAAGTGTAGAATGGCAAATAGAGAGGGGAAAATATATGCATATATTAAATATCGCGATTAACGATATTGCAGCATACAGTCATGTTATCGTGTATCACATATTTTTCTAATATCGTGCAGCCCTGCTCCCTACCCCTCCACTTTCTCTCATTTTGCCCTGCGCTCTTCACAAATGATGTTGCATAACATTTTCCTTGTCTTAACTGGTCAGTCAGATGTGCTCAGTGTGGACCTGCTCTCATCAAGGCTTTAACAAGGATTTGTCAATTAATCGTCTATATTTATTTATAGAGGGAGATATTAAGCGATAGAGCAGGGCTATTCAAATGGCGGCCCTGGGGCCAGATGCGGCCCTTTGACGGCAAGGTTCTGGCCCCTGACAAGCCCCTTGAAATAAAGAATCGGAATTTAGAGATAAAAGCACGGCTTCCTGGTAGTAACGCACCAATGCTCCCCCCCCACCACCACCACGGCCCCTGGTGTCTCCTGGATGCTCCCCTCCACGCCCCCTGGTATCCCCTCCACGCCCCCCTGGTATCTCCTCCACGCCCCCTGGTATCCCCTCCACGCCCCCCTGGTATCTCCTCCACGCCCCCTCCCTGGTATCTCCTCCACGCCCCCCTGGTATCCCCTCCAAGCCCCCTGGTATCTCCTCCACGCCCCCTGGGAGCTCCCTCATGCCCCCCTGTTATCCCCTCCACGCTCCCTCCCTGGTATCCCCTCCACGCCCCCCTCGTATCTCCTCCACGCCCCTTCCCTGGTATCCCCTCCTCCACGCCCCCCTGGTATCTCCTCCACGCCCCCTCCCTGGTATCTCCTCCACGCCCCTCTGGTATCTCCTCCACGCCCCCTCCCTGGTATCTCCTCCTCCACGCCCCCTCCCTGGCATCCCCTCCTCCACGCCCCCTGGTATCCCCTCCTCCACGCCCCCTCCCTGGCATCCCCTCCTCCACGCCCCCTGGTATCCCCTCCTCCACGCCCCCTGGTATCTCCTCCACGTCCCTGATATCTCCTCCACGCCCCCCTGGTATCTCCTCCTCCACGCCCCCTGGTATCTCCTCTACGCCCCCTGGGAGCTCCCTCATGCCCCCCTGGTATCCCCTCCACGCCCCCTCCCTGGTTTCTCCTCCACGCCCCCTGGTATCCCCTCCACGCCCCCTGGCATCCCCTCCTCCACGCCCCCCTGGTATCTCCTCCACGCCCCTCTGGTATCCCCTCCTCCACGCCCCCTCCCTGGTATCCCCTCCATGCCCCCCTGGTATCCCCTCCACGCCCCCTGGCATCCCCTCCTCCACGCCCCCTCCCTGGCATCCCCTCCTCCACGCCCCCTGGTATCCCCTCCTCCACGCCCCCTGGTATCCCCTCCTCCACGCCCCCTGGTATCCCCTCCTCCACGCCCCCTGCTATCTCCTCCACGCCCCCTCCCTGGTATCCCCTCCACGCCCCCCTGGTATCTCCTCCTCCACGCCCCCTGGTATCTCCTCTACGCCCCCTGGGAGCTCCCTCACGCCCCCCTGGTATCCCCTCCACGCCCCCTCCCTGGTTTCTCCTCCACGCCCCCTGGTATCCCCTCCACGCCCCCTGCTATCCCCTCCTCCACGCCCCCCTGGTATCCCCTCCACGCCCCCTGGTATCTCCTCCACGCCCCCCTGGTATCCCCTCCACGCCCCCTGGTATCTCCTCCACGCCCCCCTGGTATCCCCTCCTCCACGCCCCCTCCCTGGCATCCCCTCCTCCACGCCCCCTGGTATCCCCTCCTCCACGCCCCCTGCTATCTCCTCCACGCCCCCTCCCTGGTACCCCCTCCACGCCCCCTCCCTGGTATCTCCTCCACGCCCCCCTGGTATCCCCTCCACGCCCCCTGCTATCTCCCTCATGCTCTGTCTGCACACAACAGGCCATTATGTCATCATACTAGTCAATAGTTGGCATTGATGTGGCATCTTGGATGCAAAGCACTGCGTGAGCAGCTGCAGTAGATGATAGACACCACCTCATAGCTCCTACAAGGGTGGGACCCTTGACCACATACAAATGTGATTACCAACATCAGAAAGGATGAGAGCAGGAAAATGGACGTTGGAAAATGGAACATGGACCACCTGCATAACCATATTATAGGGTCGAGCCTAGGTAATTCTCATTTCTGCCTGCCAGAGGTATTAAAGGAACAGTCCACCCTTTTTTTGATTTTGATAAGCTTATATTTGAAGTATTTCCAAGTATAGCACATGGATGTAATGATGATTTTCTTCTCAGTACTTCTCAGTAATACTCAATGCTTAGGTTGACATCATTAGCATAGCATTAATGTGGCATCTTGGATGAAAAGCCCTGCGTGATAGATAGGCTAGACATCATGGCTCCTACAAGGGTGGGAGGAGAGTTGAGAAAATACAAATCTGGTCAAATAATTGATTGATATCAATTTATATCAGTAAAATCATGGCTTTCACCTTTCAATTAAGTTAGCTGAGGAAAAAGAAAAAGAATACTAAACCGCGTCCAGTTCCAATAGCCCTGATGCTACCTTAACTCAAATGTTCAATAAATTAATAAATAAATAAATAGATGAATGAAAATAGCATTTTATGAATTCCAATATAATGCTTGTGGAAAATGGCGTTTCACAGCTTGGCTCACTGTGGCCATAATCACTGACTGCGTTTTATCTGTTGGCGAGGCCTACATCTTAAAATCTCTCTCCACAGCCAATGGGAGGACAGTCTGGGTACAGTGGTGTTTCTCAACGGGGGCTCTACAGCCCCCCTAGGGGGCGTTAGTGAGCCCTTGTGTGGCACTGAGAGGAAAACAGCAGAGACAACTGTATGTTAGGAATGCCCATTCAAATTGAATGTAAGCTCTCATTATATTGCTGGGTAGGTGGGTGGGCGTTGGCAATGTCATGCTTATGATGACGACAAGGGGGCATTGGCATGCACATAATGTGGTCAGGGGGCATTTCTTCAAAAAAGGTTGAGAACCGCTGGGTAACAGCCTCGTTTCACAGTTATTAGCGGAGCACATGTGCAGCATAAAACCAGAGAAGCGGCCGTAACCGAGTTATGTGCTGTAGTCTAGAGTGATTTATATGCTCCTCCCAGTAATTTCCTATTTTAGTGTTGTACCGCTGTAAGCTTACAACAAAAATTTACCAAGAACATCATGATCTTCTTCTGCTGTTGAAGGTCCCCTTTTCACATTTTTTCCAGGGGGCTACTTTGAATTGTATCAGTTTTTGAGCACAGAAATGCAACATGGACAATTATATTATTGCATTTTTGGAATATCACTTTATTATTATATTACATATTATGTTATATATTATGTAGTATAATATTATAATATATTACATTACATGTGACTACAATTTAGCTCACAACTTTGCTGACACTTTATTACAGGGAGCAATGGAGCAATGTGGGTTTAGGTGCCTTGCTCAAATGCGCTTCGGCCATGGAGGTGTAGGAAGAGATAAGGGTGGGATTCATACCTGCAACCCTCTGATTTTAAGACCACCTCTCTAACCACGAGGCCACAGCCCCAACTTTATTGATGTGAAATGTCCTAAAATTGTGTCTACCTCTAAAGGGCTCCTGATTTCTACTTGCACCAGGGCCTGTGAGTCTGTGACTGACGTACGCCACTGGTAGCACCTCACACACACGTTAGCCTTATCACCCTCCCTATACAAGCCACCGGTCTTTCACACAGAACCTGAACTCCTTGTAAAGAGGTAAATATAGAGCCAGCAGCGGTTTATAAGCCACCAACTACATGACCAATGAAATGCTTAAAACGCGTCTTTGATTTTACAAGATCAGCTGGTGTTTGAAGCTGCATGTGAATGTGTCCCTTACTTTACTTTACACCAGTTAAGATCATGTGCTTCTCATTCACTACAATATTAGAAGGGTTAAATAATTAAATGAAAGGAATAAACTGTCAAGCAATTAAATGTTTGATTGTAAAAAAAAAAAAATCAACTCTCATTAGGCTCCTTTCCTCTGCCGGTTTTCTGGTAGGCCAACAACACAACACGGCATGACTCGGCCGCCACTTTTTGCTTTACGATTGAGCTGTGTTGCGCCCAATAGAAATGCAAAAAGTGGCGACTGAGTCACGCAATGTATGTCGAGCTGTAGGCCTACCAGAAAATCGGCAGTAGAAAAGAGCCAATTGATCATGTCCAAGCAGATAACATGACTTGTTCAATAATGTTGTTGCAACTCATTGTTTTTGTTTTTGTTTACTTCTTTGTACACAGTCATGAGGCTTACGAAGCCCACCCTCTTCACAAACATGCCTGTGACGTGTGAAGATCGGGATTTACCAGGTACCATCTCTTTCCTGTGTCTAGCTGTGTGTGTAGTTTCTGTGAGGAGGGTAAGTGTGTGGGTTGCCTTCCTAAAAATGAGGAAGGCTATTTCTCTGGAATTAATCAGTGTTTTTAACCCTTTGAGGAGTACCATCACAAATATGGGATTAGAATTTTACCAAAATTCGGAGTTCTCATTACGATGTCACAAACATTCTGTGGGAGATTGTTCAGGTGAAATTCTTGAAGAACTGGGGGGGAAAAACCTTACTCCTCAAAGGGAGCTAGAATGGGGGGTGGGTTAACACAATATCAGCTAACAAGAGGAGGTCTAAGATGTACTTGGCAGATAAACGAGATGAGTGATTTAAGACAGTAGCATACATCAAATCATACATATAAAGTAAATAAGCAGTGTTTGAAAGAGTGTACATGTTATTTTCATTTTTTCCCACTCCGCAGCATTCCAATCGTGCTTATTCATTAGTAGAAGAATTATGGGAAAATTCTTAGTATGACCACCTACAGTAGTGCCCAAATATAACATCCCCCCCCCTCCCACACATGCACACACACACACGCGCACACACATGCGCGCACACATGCACACACATGCACACACATGCACACACATGCACACACATGCACACACATGCACACACAACATATGCAAACGCACACACACACACACTAGTGCACGGTACACACTACACACTTTTTATAATGTTTGTTTTCTGGTGAGCCAGGGGCCAGCGGTGTGAAATTGGATCGCTGGCTGCGTAGAGACGTCGTTAAATCACGGTGGCACTAGCATGCAGCCCCAGAGCCCGGGCCAACACCGCTATTTATATGAGCATAGAAGAAGCGCTCCGCTCCCTCGGTTTCCTTTCCACTAGTAAATCACCCAGAATGAGGCAGCCTGCGGACATCACAAAGAGCACCGGGGGTCACGTCACATGCAGTGCACATCGGAACATTTAGCTGTATATTTACGCACTCGCCCCCCTCAGATCCCTCCGCATCGCATTGCCGCCGGTCCTACTTTCGCTCATGGCATCTGCACGGCATGGTTTAGGGGGCTGACATAGTTCGAAGTCTTTAGATGGTTTCCACAGAGCGAGGTGTCTCACGCTTATTTGTACCTGTTTGAAGATGAGTTTATGAGGCTTCACTGACCCTGCATGCAACTTAAATCCCTTGTTGTATAAGTAAAGTGGTGTGTGTGTGTGTGCGTGTGCGTGTGCGTGTGCGTGCGTGCGTGCGTGCGTGCGTGCGTGCGTGCGTGCGTGCGTGCGTGCGTGCGTGCGTGCGTGCGTGCGTGCGTGCGTGCGTGCACACTTAACTATTGTTTGTTCAAGGTGCCATTGCATATGTTGTGGTTATGCAATGCAGTTTAAATGTCGTGATGGATCTGTACATGTTAGCAAAGTATTCTACCTTGACGGCATGTGAAGAAAACACTGTCAAACTAGGCAGATCAACTTTTGAAGGACTTTTACCCATTCAACATCCTGGTTAAATAAAGGATGAATAAAAAAATAAAACCGCATTTTGAGTCCTCTCTCACCTGTCTGCCCGTGTCGTCCACAGGGGATTCGTTAAGTCAGCTGATGAGGAACGATCCGTCGATCATCAAGGGAGCAGAGATGATCATGCTGGGGGAGATGCTGACCCTCCCTCAAAACTTTGGGTAAAATAACACATTTATGTCAATTTGTTTTAATTGTGTAATTATGTTTATTGTTCATAATATGTATTGACACACACATACACATTTCTGTCAAGATAAAACCCTGATTTTTTTTTTGCCTCTATAGGAATATTTTCTTGGGCGAGACCTTCTCCAGTTACATCAGTGTACACAATGACAGCACGCAGGTGGTCAAAGACATCCTAGTCAAGGTAAAGTTCTGCTCTCACTCTCCATCTTCGCAGTCCTCTCCTTTCTCCTTTCTCCTCTCCTCTGCTCTCCTCTCATCTCCTCTCCTCTCGTCTCCTCTCCTCTCCTCTCATTTCTCCTCTCCTCTCCTCTCCTCTCCTCTCCTCATCCAGACTAGGTCCTCTACCTGTCTCTGTATCTACCCAGTAGGCTATAGTCATTCGTTATGAGTTTATAGTCATTCATTAATACGTGTGGTGTCTCCTCTCCCCCAGGCCGACCTCCAGACCAGTTTGCAGAGGCTCAACCTGTCCGCCTCCAGTGCCTTATTGTGTAGTCTATAACATGTAGTGGTCTCCAGTAGGCTAGAGTCATTCATTAATACGTGTCCTCTCCTTTCCTCTCCACCAGGCTGACCTCCAGACCAGTTCCCAGAGGCTCAACCTGTCCGCCTCCAGTGCCGCCGTGTCTGAGCTGCAGCCAGACTGCTGCATCGATGACGTCATCCACCACGAGGTCAAGGAGATCGGCACGCACATGTACGCACCTAATACAATATTTTATTTAGATAATGTAGGCTCTGCCACTGCCCTGATTCATACCAGACCATATCACAATACAATGACTAAATTCACCACCTATTAAAAAAAATAATTAAAGAAACAATATGGAAGAGTCATTGGTGGATGATCTACTTGTAATAAGAGCTAATTTAATTGTGATTACTAAAGGTAAGTGAAGACACTTGCTAGTAATTGAATGCATCTAACTTTGTTGTTCATGCTTTATCCCGTCCCTCTCCAGATTGGTGTGTGCTGTGAGTTACACCACCGGCTCCGGGGAGAAGATGTACTTCAGGAAGTTCTTCAAGTTCCAGGTGAGTCCCTCAGACACCCTGCTTGGATTCCAATATGCGGACTCCCGTTCTCGACCTGTGCTTGTGGCTTCGCGTTTCGCTGACACCTCGCCTCCGTGGAGAAAACAATACATTTTCCTCGCTGTCAGCCTAGCCACAACAACTTTTTGGGCACTATTCTTCATTCACCATCCCGTTTGCAAATGACAAAATTGCATTAGAATTGAGATATTGAAATACAATTCTGTTGTCTGTGATGTCATCTGTTGTCTGATGAGATATTGAAATACAATTCTGTTGTCTGTGATGTCATCACGAGGCCACAAGGAGGCAAGTGGGCAAGGGAGGACGGGAGGACGCATATTGGAATGCGCTCCGTACTTGGTTCATGCCAGGAGACCGCCTATTGAATTTCTTGTAGGAAAGGTGTGGTTTACGATTGCCAACGGCCGTTTATTGGCCTTATACGTAGCCCATAGCCAGTCGTGTCAGTTGTATTCAAACAAACTGCAAGCTTCCATTTCTTGAGTAATACGCGTCAACATCTTTCCACCCCTCCCCGATCTCGGATTGGCTCCTTAGCGATGTGGGGCACTTTCCCCCATTCAAGACCCTGATTGCAACTGAGAAAATGACCTCTGAATCGTGGTTTCGCGAGATAAAACTTGTATCATCAATGGCGTCTTGCCTTCCATCACAAGGCCGCACGCAAACAGGAAAGGACGAGAGGTGCTAGTTTGACGTGTACCCTATCCACCCTCATGACTGAGTGCCATGTTGACCTCCAGACTCCTGCCTTACTCTGGGGCCTCACAGAGCCATGGAATCTAGAGTAGTGGCAACCAGGGTATAGGAAGTCCGTTGGTGACATGATTCATGTAGATTCAAATAACTCTAAGCAGCAGTGTTCTCAGAACCACTACATAATAAGCAACGTTGAAACAATCCCAAGTTCAGAAAGTAAAAACCCTGTAACAAATTTGATGTAATCAGCTGATCATATTGAATACTCAAGACGGATAGACCAGAGCCATGGAATTAAGAGTTGTGACAGCCGGGGTATAGGAAGTCTGATGGTGACATGATTCACGTAGATTCAAATAACTCTGAGCAGCAGCATGTTGCTCGCTAGAGACTAACACAGAAGAGCCACTACAGTACATAACAAGCAAAGCTAAAGTAGAGATGAGTTGCATTTACATTAGGTGCACTTTCTATGTTCTGTGGTTACTTCCTGGAACTACTATAGTGGAACTACCGGTAGCTCCATGTCAATGGCGATCTGTGTGTCAAAGGCTCGCAGGCTAGCTGCTCGTGGTTCTCCTTCATCCTCCATTAATGGCGAGCTGCTATGGCAATCAGGCATTTCTGTCATTCTTTCGACGTCAATCTCACTATGTTGTGGTTTCTTACTCTTTTGTGGTACTCCTTCCCCGTGTCATTTCCGAAACTCTTTACTTTCGCATCTCCTTGGATATACCCTGGGTATTTTAATCAGAATCACAGAGGATGTCATCTGCGATTTCGCCAGACCGGAAGTCTGGGATTTGCCCAACTCGTGCTTCCGTGGTGTCTCCTGTCCAGTGAGGTGTGATTCTGCATGCAGGGTTGTGCCTTCCTTCTTCTTAATTAAGTCACCCCCTTCAGGACACTGGGCATTTCACACAGGGGCTTGACATTCACAAGCAAGCCAATCACATAGCTGGAGAGTAGTT
>NC_085868.1:50956761-50984261 GCF_034702125.1 Engraulis encrasicolus | reverse complement strand
GGAAGGAAGCTGTGGCAGCGGTTTTACTTTCTGAACCCGGATTTGACACCTCTAAGAATGGATGGATGGATGCATGAATGGATGGATGAATGAGTCGGCTGGGTGGATTGGATAAATGAGTGACTGAACTGAACTGTCCGCTCTGACTTTCTGCTACCTCTTGCCTCCCTGGTTTCTGGATTTGGCATGGCTGTGGCCGTTGCCGTTGCCGTGGCGACTCTCTCTCTCTCTCTCTCTCTCTCTCTCCCTCTCTCTCTCATGCCGGCATGATGGACTAATCCCAACTGCTGCTGCTGCTGTTTGATTTGATCTGATATCGCTCTGCTGACTGTGTTCCTATGCTGCACTAATCCCAATCCCAATCCCAATCTGGCGGGCCCATCACCTGGGCAGCACCAGATTATGTCCAGAGCCGCATGGATTGGCAATTCAACTCAACAGTGAAATAAAGGGGAAAAAACTGAAAGATCATCTCCATTGTCCAGATTACATTTTGCACAGCATATGGTAGAGTGGCAGGAAAACCTTTTTATTGCCACTATAATCAGGCCAATTTACTGTAGATTAGAACAATAGGCTGTTGCAGGTTGATATTCAAAACTGGTATTATTGGAGGAAAGGTGTTAGTATTGGAACTAATAGTTGTTGTTTTTTAGTAAGTAGTACCAACAGCTGTATGAGTTGGCTGTAGTTCTCTACCACATTAGATTTTCACTTTTAAAAATGGCATTCAATTGCCTTTTGTATACATATTTTACTTTGCAAACCAAAGTTTAAATCCATAATCTTGAGGCAACCTACATCATACTTAGATTTTGGTTGCATTTGGATCAGTTTTTACAACAAAGATTTCTTCATTTCTTTATTATAAAGGGTAATGGTAGGGCTCATCCTTATATTTCAGAAAGTATATCAGATGAGAGGAATCCAAATCCAAAGCTCCAAATTTAAAGACCAATCCAAGAGGGCCAAATGAATGAAGTCTGGTGCTGCCCTGGTGATTCCCCACCAGAACTCCATATCCCATGATGCACTGCTCTGACTGTGTCATATGACCTTTGACCTGTAGACAGACGAGGTGTTTCTGGAGGCTCAGATCCAGAACATCACCACATCCCCCATGTTCATGGAGAAGGTCTCATTGGAGCCGTCCATGATGTACGCAGTCACAGAGCTGAACAACGTCACCGGAGTGGAGGATGGGTAAGAGAGGCACACACACACACACACACACACACACACACACACACACACACACACACACACACACACACACACACACACACACACACCTTTGGCAACACACACACACACACACACCTTTGGCAACACACACACACACACACCTTTGGCAACACACACACACACACACCTTTGGCAACATACACACTGTACACCCACCCCCACTCCCACCCCCAGCAGCTTAGTGCCAGGCTTTAGAAAGGGAGAGGGGGGATTCATGGCTGTCAGAGAGGAGTGCGTCCTGAGAACTTACGGCTCCCACATGGAACCACACAAATCACTACATGGCTCGGGTGACTAGGCTGACACCTTATGAGATGAGGGAGCCATTTTGGGGTGGGCTCACAGCATGGCCCGCAAACAAACAAAACGTGTGCGCGTGTGTGTGTGTGTGTGTGTGTGTGTGTGTGTGTTCACACGTGTGTGTTCGTGTGTGTGTGTGTGTGTGTGTGTGTTCACGATTGTGTGTGTGTGTGTGTGTGTGTGTGTGTGTGTGTGTGTGTGTGTTCACACATGCACGTGTGTGTGCGTGCACTCACATGCACGTGTGTGTGTGTGTGTGCACGTGTGTGAGGGAGAGAGTGAGTTTAATATTCCATTCGTCATGATACTGTCAAAAAAGTTGACGGATTACAATATGTTCTTACAGCATGTTCTGAACTCTGCTGCCAGAGTCGTATCACACACAAAACACTGGCAACACATCACTCCAACGCTCAAACAGCTTCACACGGGGCTATCAGCAAAGTCCCGAACTGAATACAAAATTCTCCTGTCCTGTAAATCACTCCACCCCTCTCCTGCTTCTCAGTAGCCCTCTGAACTCCTCCAACCCAACCCTCAGTCTAGATCATTCAAGTCCTCTTTGGCTACAACAGGGGTGGGGAACCTATGTCTCGAGGGCCGTTTGTGGCCCTTGAGGCGGTTTCATCCGGCCCTCAAAATAGTTTTAATGTTATGCAGCGTCGCATGAAATATGACATATTTTGTAAAGGAAACTTAGAAAATAAATTTCCAATATAATCAAGTTATATTCAGGGGACCTAGAGAAGGTGGGGTCTGTTTTAACCCATTGACGCCTAAGGCACCTGCAAAAAAGGGTGCTGAATGCCTGAGCCCTTTTTAAGAAAAACTGCCCTCAGCCTATAAAAACCTAAATATCTAAGCTTCTGAAGCACATACAAATATGCACTAAGTTGCATTTAAACACTAAGACCCCCATCTTTCATTAGAATGTGTTCATTCATCTAAAACAAACAGAGATTTTTAATAAAGTTGTCTCAAAACTCATGAGCCTGAATGTTGCTCCAGGCACCAGGGCCAATGTTGCGCAACGCAACATCAGGCATCAATGGGTTAAAGATGGCTGCCTTCAATATAGTCCTAAAGTGCAAGGGGAAATACTGGTGGTTTGTGTTCATAATACGGCCCTCGGAGGACTTTTACGGCCCTCGGATGAACTTGAAGTGGCCCTTCGAATGATAAAGGTTCCCCGCCCCTGGGCTACAATATATAGTTTTTGACACCATCTTTGTGTGCGCCTCTTTTCATTTTTAATATGTCTTTGGATTAGTACACCATTGTGTTTTACAGTCTCCCTCTTCACCCCTCCTATCCAGTGGATGCATATCAGCTCCTTATAGTATTGCATATAATAGTATTTCATTCTGTCTTTAAGCCTAGGATTTCACAGTATTTCTTCTTCTCTCCCTGGATCTGTATACACCATATCTGTGGTGCACAACCCTAACCCTTTCGTCCCCCTCTGTCTCTCTCTCTCTCTCTCTCTCTCTCTCTCTCTCTCTCTCTCTCTCTCTCTCTCTCTCTCTCTCTCTCTCTCTCTCTCTCTCTCTCTCTCTCCACCCTCCCCTATCTCTCTTCCCCCTCTCCCCTTCTCCACCTCTCTCTCTCTCTCTCTCTCTCTCTCCACCCTCCCCTATCTCTCTTCCCCCTCTCCCCTTCTCCACCTCTCTCTCTCTCTCTCTCTCTCTCTCTCTCTCTCTCTCTCTCTCTCTCTCTCTCTCTCTCTCTCTCTCTCTGTCTCTCTCCATCCTCCCCTATCTCTCTTCCCCCTCTCCCCTTCTCCACCTCTCTCTCTCTCTCTCTCTCTCTCTCTCTCTCTCTCTCTCTCTCTCTCTCTCTCTCTGTCTCTCTCCATCCTCCCTGTCTCCAGTGAGTCCACGTTTGGCAAGATGTCCTTCCTGCAGCCGATGGACACGCGTCAGTATCTGTACTGCCTGAGGCCCAAGGCGGAGTTCAAGGAGAAGGCCGGCGTGCTGAAGGGGGTCACGGCCATCGGGAAACTGGACATCGTCTGGAAGACAAACCTGGGGGAGAGGGGACGACTGCAGACCAGCCAGCTGCAACGCATGGTGAGGAGAGGAGAGGAAAGGAGAGGAGGAGGAGGAGGAGGAGAAGAAGGAGGAGAGGGCAGGAGAGGAGAGGAGAGGGCAGGGCAGGAGAGGAGAGGAGAGGAGAGGAGAGGAGAGCGAGGGAGGATGAAGAAGAGAATGAGGAGAAGGAGGAGAGGAGAGGGCAGGAGAGGAGAGGAGAGGAGAGGAGAGGAGAGGAGAGGGCAGGAGAGGAGAGGGCAGGAGAGGAGAGGAGAGGAGAGGAGAGGAGAGGGCAAGAGAGGAGAGGGGAGGGGAGGAGGGGAGACGAATTGGGGGGAGAGGGGACGACTGCAGACCAGCCAGCTGCAACGCATGGTGAGGAGAGGAGAGGAGGGGAGGAGGAGAGGAGGAGGAGAAAGAAGAAAAGGAGGAGGAGAAGAGGAGGAGAGGAGGAGGAGAGGAGAGGAGAGGAGAGAAGGTGGTGGAGAGTAGAGTAGAGTAGAGTAGAGGAGAGGAGAGGAGAGGAGAGGAGAGGAGAATAGAGGAGAGGAGAGGAGAGGAGAGGAGAGGAGAGGAGAGGAGAGGAGAGGAGAGGAGAGGAGAGGAGAGGGGGAGGGGAGGAGTGGGGCAGGCTCTGGAGAATCGTTCAGCCCTCTGAGCCAGCTAAACTGGGGAAGACTTGGCCCTGAGAACGCCATGACTCTGGAACAATGTTATGTTGTATGGGAACAAGGAGAGGCAATGTGAGAAAGCAGGAAATAGCGCAAGATGGAATTCCCCCTTCCTGTAGCGAATTATGGTTGAACTGTTATTACATTGAGCAGCAGGTGACAGTAGGTCATTAACCTGATGTTAGGGGTATCCTGACCTGATTGGTGCATACACTGTAGTGTTTCTCAACGGGGGCTCTACAACCCCCTGGGGAGCGTTAGGGTGCCATCGGGGGGCGTTGAGAAGGATGGAGCTGGGGTTGGGGGGGTTGCTCAGTTGCCATTGGGGTGGCATTCGTCTAGTTTAATTTTTAATACTGAGGGGGCATTGGCAGGCTCATGGTGAGGTCGAGGGAGTGTTGGGGGGTCAAATACGTCCAAAATGGCATTGTCATTCAGTGTAACGGATACCTTCTGCTCACTGTAACAGTACAAAAAATCATGATTTTTAAATTGTTTCAAGTGAATGGATGACAGCCAAGGCTTTCATGAATTCACTGGAAAAAAAATAAATAAAAAGAGTCATGTTTTTACAGTTACAGTCAGCTGAAGGTATCCGTTACACTGAATGACAATTTCATTTTGAACGTCTTTGACCCTGGGAGACTCGATGAGTTTGTTCAACAAAGAATGATTAAGTGTGTTATTTATATCCTTGACTACAGGGCTACAGGATATAATGTGTCCTCACGCTACTGTAAGCAGATAGCAGTGATAAGCCTCTGGACTCAGCAGCGGTTTATTTCTGTATTCAATATTGAATTATGTAATGTATATACCTACATTGTATACAACCAGCATGCTCATGTTTAGGACTCAGTGCGTGCGTGCGTGTGTGACTTTGATGCATTGTGCAGGACTGATAGTATTCAGGCTCCATGCCTGATTTCAGACTTGACGGAATTTGCAAAAATAAAAACATTGATAATAATTAGCCATTAGGTTATTCTTATCTCAGAAAGTGTTACAGGTTCAGGGTTTTCTTCTACTATCAGGCTTGAATAATGGTCATACACAGGCTATTAAATGTTTGAATAATGTGTCAAAAGAGGTCTAAGTTACGTCACTATGCAGTATCTTGTTGTCGTCGTTAGAGCAGGGGAAAAGGAGCAGGGGATTTTTTTTCACTATCACCCCTGATTGTGTGTGTGTGTGTGTGTGTGTGTGAGTGTGTGTGTGTGTGTGTGTGTGTGTGTGTGTGTGTGTGTGTGTGTGTGTGTGTGTGTGTGTGTGTGTGTGTGTGTGTGTGTGTGTGTGTGTGTGTGTGTGTGCGTGTGTGTGTGAGTGTGTGTGCCAACTGGGCATTAGGTCAGGAGGATATTTGTGTCTCCCTTGTGTGCATTTTGTTTGCTTGTCTGTTCATCATGCGTGCGTGCGTGCCTGCGTCACCTGTGTCTCCTCTCTCTCTGCTGGTCAGGCTCCTGGTTACGGTGTGTGTGTGTCTCACCTGTGTGTATTCTCTCTGCTCATCGTGTGTGTGTGTGTGTGTGTGTGTGTGTGTGTGTGTGTGTGTGTGTGTGTGTGTGTGTGTGTGTGTGTGTGTGTGTGTGTGTGTGTGTGTGTGTGTGTGTGTGTGTGTGTGTGTGTGTGTGTGTGTCTCCTGTGTCTCCTCTCTCTGTGCTGGTCAGGCTCCTGGTTACGGTGACGTGCGGCTCTCTCTGGAGTACATCCAGGACACGGTCAACATCGAGGAGCCCTTCGACATCACCTGCAAGATCTTCAACTGCAGGTACGCACGACAGCACAGTTTAACTTACTGCATTACTAGCTAGCTACCTACTGTGCACATTGCACTTTGAGTTTGATTTTTTTGGCACTTTTTCTATTGGTCGGGATGAATAAAAATATAAATCAACATCGAGGAGCCCTTTGACATCACCTGTAAGATCTTCAACTGCAGGTCCACACAGCAGCACAACATTTGACTCTCTGTAGATTAATACCACTAGGGCTGCTCGATTATGAGAAAAATCAATATTGCTATCAGTCAATATTGCTATCACGATTTTTCGAAATATTTTTTAGATAGATGTTTCTTTTATAGACAAATAATTGTGCTAAATAATTCACTATCTTCCCTCCTTTCAGCAGTGTGAGTTGAGGGCCATAGAGAAGCACTCAGTGTGTGTCTGTGCATGCATGTGTGCTCTTGCATCAGTTTCATCTCTGGGTTGTAACACTGTGTGTGTGTGTGTGTGTGTGTGTGTGTGTGTGTGTGTGTGTGTGTGTGTGTGCACGTGTGTGCGCGTGTGTGTGTGTGTGTGTGTGTGTGTGTGTGTGTGTGTGTTGCTCTGCAGCGAGCGTACGATGGACCTGGTTCTAGAGATGTGCAACAGCAGGGCGATCCACTGGTGCGGGGTGTCGGGCAGACAGCTGGGGAAGCTGGGTCCTAGTGCCTCCCTCTCCATCCCCCTCAGACTACTGGCCTCCGTGCAGGGATTACAGGTGAGAGACTGTAGCAAAGGGGAGTAGAGTTGCCCAGCTTGGACTCGAACCCGGACCTTCTGGAGTAGTAAACTGGGGCTCTGACCGCTACACCAAAGAGCCAGGCTCCTTGGCATGTTAGTCAGAACACACCCACAACCTTAATGATGGTCACTCCATCACACTGACCAACTGGGAATCCCCAACTCCCATTGTCATTGTGACACAGCACTCCACAGCACACAAGTGAACACGGCACACAACGAAGTACTGTGCACAATGGGCAAGGGGGCAGCCCCCAATGGCACCCGAAAGGGAGCAGTGTGGCGGGACGGAACCATGCTCAGGGTACCTCAGTCAAGGAGGGGAGGATGGGGGAGAGCACTGGTAAATTACCCCCCCCCACCAACCTGGCGGGTTGGGAGTCGAACCGGCAACCATTGGGCTACAAGTCTGACGCCCTAACCGCTTACCCATGACGGCCCAGAATTCATGGAATTCAGAGTTGTGACAACCGGGGTAGAGGAAGTCGGTTAGGTTAGAACCACTACTACACTACATCACTAGCAAAGATGATGCAAAAAAAGGTCACATTTACATTAACTGCACTCACTTCTTGGAACTAATTTGGAACTATTGTCTATGGAGGTATGTGTGTCAAATGCTCTGTGAGCGGCCATCTTTGTGTAAAAATGGAACACAGAGGTCAATGGGATTAGCACAACCAGGGCCGGATTAAGATGGCCTGGGCCCCTAGGCTGCAGATTGCTGTGGGCTCCCCTTGGAAGGCAAACGTTGTGACAAATGTATAGACAGTGTCATAATTACGAGCTAGGAATTAAAGATAACATGTTCACCAACTGTAGCCAACATGGCCTGATTTTTTTCAATATTGCATCCGTCACAATTCTGCATTTTTATTCCACTTTTGGCCAATCAGGGGCCCCTTGGCAGGTGGGTGCCCCTAGGCTGCAGCCATATCTAGCCTGTGTGTTAATCTAGCCCTGAGCACAACTCTTACTTGCATTGTGTTACTTGCATGGTTACTGTCAGGGGGCAAAGGGGTCAGTTGTTCCGGGCCCAGGTAGACAGGGGGCCCAGAATTGGGTCCTCATTAAATTGTATGTATTGGGGGTAATCCGACAGGTGGGGGACAAAGGGTGTCGTTTTTTACCGGGCCCAGGGACAGGGGGGGCCCAAAATTGGGTCCTCATTAGATTGTATGTATTGGTTGAGATGAACCCTTGTAGACGAGTTTCGCCTGGGTAATCTATGGCTGAGGTGACCTTGAGCAAGGCACCACCTAACCCCACACTGCTCTAGGGACTGTAACCAATACCCTGAAAATAACTAAGTCACATGGATAAAAGCATCAGCCAAGTGTAATGTAATGCAATGTAATGTAATGTAATGGTTAGTTTTTGCTAATTCATTTCGATTAGTGTGTTCATGTGTGTGTGTGTGTGTGTCTATGACTAGCAGTATGAGGGCAGGTAGTTACCAGAGATATATGATCCAGGAAACATGTTGGTCTTTGGAAATGACTATTAATACTGCTTAGTGGGAAGACGATCTGTGTGGTGATCGGCGATTTGTGCATGTTTAGTATGTGCTATTAAATTGTAATGGTGCATCCTAACTGTGTGTGTGTGTGAGAGACAGTGTGTGTGTGTGCGTCTGACTGACTGTGTGTGTGTGTGTGTGTGTGTGTGTCTGTCTGTCTGTCTGTCTGTCTGTCTGTCTGTCTGAGTGTGTGTATATTTATTAAGTGCTATTAAATTCTAATGGTGCATCCTAACTGTGTGTGATTTTGTTATTTCTTTTTGCAGAGCATATCTGGTCTCCGGTTAACAGACACTTTTCTGAAGAGGACGTATGAATACGATGACATCGCACAAGTGTGTGTAGTGTGTCCCTTCTGGAGTCCTGAGAGCTAGTGCCTCATCACACACACACACACACACACACACACACACACACACACACACACACACACACACACACACACACACACACACACACATACGCACACACACACAGAGTTGTATAAAGTAGTGTAATTGTAATTACAACACTAGTAGTATGATATTACAAAGTTGAAACCATGTTGTGTCATACCACTAGTGTTGTAATTACATCTGTCGGAGTACTTCTACTTTATATAATTCTGAACGCACGCACGCACACACACACACACACACACACACACACACACACAACACACACCTCAAAGGACCAACTGCGCTCCACACTTCTCTCCTCTTCAGATTCTTTTTTTTTTCATACGTTCATGCATTCATTTTCTCTCTCTCTCTCTCTCTCTCTCTCTCTCTCTCTCTCTCTCTCTCTCTCTGATTTTCCATTGTTTCTGACCCTGCACTTGCCACTGTCTTTTATGTACTGTATTTTAAATAATATTTTAAAAAATACTGAAAATCATGTTTTAAATATGTCAATATGTGAATAAAAATATCATGCTAATCATTGATAATTGTATTCAATGTGTATCATTTTATATCCCCCACCACCCCCTCACTTCAAACTCTTGCTTGGTGTGCAGGCCACTGGACATGTGGTATAAGATGATGTCTCTGCATCCCAGCTAAGGTGGCCAACCGTCCCTTGGAACACAGAATCGCCCCATATTTAGAAATAAAAGTATGGGTTCTGTTTTGAGCTGAAACGGGACACGGGACACGGGACGTTAAACTGCAGGAAATTGCAAAAATTGCGAGAAATACCAAATTGTATGGGGTAGGACCCCCCAGAAGAGTCTCGTATTTTTTTCCATTGATGGTTCCAACCCTATTGGTGTCCATTCCACAATGGCCACCCTGAACTTTACGCCAATTGGTTCTGCCTGTCTGTTTGGTGATTAAAAATAACTAAAAGGGAAACCAAAGCCTTCGGCGCATCCTCTGACATTCTGCTGGGAACGAAATACAATATTGAGTTGACACCTGACAACATAGCTAGCTCTGTGGCAGGCCAGTATGCGTGGTGGTGAACAGACCTCCACATTCATCCAGGCATGCGGTTCATGCACAAGCTGGTAAGCTCATCATTGTGACTGAAGAGCAGACGGGTATTCCAGGAACATGGTGAAGTGATACACCTGGGCTGGCCAGCTCAACCAACAGAAAGCTAATACACTCACACCCAGGGTGCGATTTGTCAGAAAACCAGAAGGGGGGATATGTTTCAGATTTCAAGCAATATCAATGGAGTTACATTAAACTATGATTACAATCATGTAGAAAAAGTGACAATATAAAAACCAGAAGAGGGGATAATCCCCCCCTTTCCCCTCCCTACAAATCGCACCCTGTTCACACCTATGCTCAGTTTCCTTTTCTCAGCAGGCAGGAGTTGCACCGCAGCAGTAGTTTGAAGAACACCACCACCATACATGTAGTTCATGCACAAGCTGTTAGGCTCATCATTGTGAGCAAGACTGAAGAGCAGGCGCGTTGAGTTTTCCAAGAACATGGTGAAGTTGATACCCAGGCTCCGCCCTCGCAGTGACGCAACACCTTCGGCTCAGCTACACACACTCAGGAAAATTGCTTGGTCAGGCAAAAACGGGTTCCCCCTGGAGCGGAAACTCCACCCACTTTGTCGGGATCCAATCAACTTTGAGCATTTCCAACGGTCCTGGGTAGAGGTGTGTTCAAGGCAGTGACTGTTTTAAGCAGATACGTTATTGGGACTAAGAGAAATGCATAGGCATTGTAGCCAAATAAAAACGTAAAAAAAATTGCAACCTTGAGTTTCTCAGCATTTGTCTTTGGACAGCATTTGGACCAAGTTTGACAGCCCCTACACTGAAGAGCACCAAGAGAAAACGTGAAGACCCAGAAACACTCCAATTACCTGCTTGTGTTTGGGACTAAGAGAATGTTTGGTTTAAAGTTTGGCTCAGCCTTTTCTGCCATCAACCAGTAGCAAACCAAGGGAGGTGGGTCAACCATGCTGTTTGAGAATGTTAGTTGTTATGGTCTTGGTCAGACCAAGTCTCGACGAGATTTAAAAGTCGATGATAATCAGGCCATAATAATCATAATAGACCTGGCCTAGTTCACCTACAGAGAAGAATGAACCTGGCCTATCTGCTAATAAAGTATATTATTGGCATCATTTAGTTTACAAAAATGGGGATTCCAGGCTCTTTATTAGCTGATTTAGAGTACACTACCTCAACCGCTATTTTAAATAAAAAAAATCAATTAAAAACGTTTTAATAAAAAGAATGTTCTTGGTTCACAACAGAACCAGCCTCTTGGAATCCTCCTCAGGTACACATCAAATACAAATACAAATACAAATCAAATGCAAATAGTGTAATAGTCTGCTCTATTAAAACATCTTTTGCATAGACCAGACTGTGTGTTAGGATGTAACGCAAAAAGAATCAAGAGCTTTAAGACATTTATTAACATTTTTTTGTTTTTTTTGGCAAAACAGGACACTGACTGCTTCGAGTTCACAAGCATATTTCTTTACTTTACGCTCCATTTAAATGTCAGATCTAGGGCATGCAAAATTAATAAGGCCAACACTAGGCATGTTAACACAGCCCAATCAGGTTAGAGCTCTGTGAGTGATGTCACCACACTTATGTCTACTGCGCCCTACAGTAATGGAGACGTCATCTTTGCCATATGTAGGCTACAGTGTCATCAAATGGAACCCTACCCGAGATGTACAGTGCCTATACATGTCTACCCATCGCTGTTCAAATGTCAAGTTTTTATGATGTCAGAAAAATTACAGAAAGACGAATAATTGCACACATTTTTCCACATTCATATAAACTTTCAGAACGACAATTACCGTACATACACACATGCCTAAATCAACAAAAGAATGGGCCTCACCAGAATGAAATTGAGATTTTTGGAATGGCCCAAGCAGAGTTCAGAATCTGTCAGATATGGAGTGCTTTTACAAAGAGAAGTGGACAAATATTGCCGCATCAAGATGTGCCATGCTGATAAACTCTGACCCAGTTCTGTAATAAAAGCCAAAGGTGCTGCAACAAAGTATTAGTTTACGAGTGTGCATGTATTTATGCAACCCTGTTAATTTATGCAACCATGTTAACTTTTAATGTTCAACCATGGTTTTTTTTGTTTTTTTCCCCCCCTTTAAAGCTTTGTGTTTGTTTTCAATGGCGCTGTACAGGTTAGAATTTATATTAAATGTGGAAAAAGTTGAGAAGTTACTTTCTGTCATTTTTTTAAATATCACAAATACCTGACATTTGAATAGGGGTGTGTAGACTTTTTATGCAGGTATCCATTTTCTATACTAGAAGTAGAAGTAACGTTACGACTGTTATTACAACACTAGTAATATGATATTACATGCTTGAAATATATTGCTAGTGTTGTTATTACACCTGTAAAAGTACCTCTACCTCCACTACGTTATACATCTCGGAACCCTACTTTGTACCTACGAGCATATACGGTACATACAAAGTATGGGTGCTTCTTGTAGTGTCAATAATAGGCACAATAACAATGTTTTAATAATGAATCGTAACAAATGGGTGTTCTAAAATTAGGACATAAACCCCTGATGTGTCACAGAACTAACTGCGATGAGAAGAGCCAAAGACATTTGCACACTGCCACGCACAGAAACGGGAAATGAAACAAATCCAGTCTGCCACCCTACAAACCCAGTCAATCAGTGAGTACAGATGCTTCAGTCTACTAGTGACGAGAGATGTTTCAGTTCTGTGCACACAAAAAAAGAGAGTGGGTGGGAGAAGGGAAGGGGGTCTCATTCTGACACTGCACACACATACACCATCCCAGAATTCACCACAGCAAACCCCCACATGGCAGGCACGACCCCCATCCGTATCCCCGTCTCACAACTTACACTCTTCAAGAGACGCTGATCATCTTCTGCTGATATGAGGGGAGCATGGACTTGGGCAGGGTGAGAGTGTCAGAATCGGGACCATGACGTTGCTCTCCTGTCCTCTTGTATGTGTGTGTATGTGTGTTTTCTCTCTCTCTCTCTCTCTCTCTCTCTCTCCATCCCAGAATGCCGCTGGGCTGTCTGTCTGTCTACCTGTCCCCATCGTCCTCCATCTTCTTCCTCCATGGCTGTGCTCGCCCCCTCCACTCGTGGTCGAGGAGAAAGGGTGGAGAGGGATCGCCATTCTGTCTTTCTGTCTTTCTTCCTCCGTTGGACTTTCACTCCTGCTCTCTCTCTGTCTCTCACGCACACCTGGAGTTGGGCACAGAAAGAGAGAAGCATTAGCGCTATGCTTCCCAACCTTTTTTGTCCTGCGTACCCCCTTAGCAACTTTTTCATATGAAGAGTACCCCCTCGCCCTCATTCAGGCTCTGTTCCTCTATCCCAATGTGACTACACTCAATATATTTGTTACATTTATTACATTTTTCCACATACTCCTTGAGGTGTGCTTGCGTACCCCTAGTGGTACACGTACCCCTGTTTGGGAAACACTGCATTAGCGCCACAAGAATTCCAGTGCCGGCCCTACCATGGCTCTGATGGTAGGGCACTAGGCTGCTACTTCGGCGACCCGGGTACGATTCCGGCCCGGGTCATGTGCCGAACCTTCCCCATCTCTCTCCTCACTCGTTTCCAGTCCAATCTTTCCAATCATAAATAAACTGATAAAAGACCAAACAAATAATTTAAAAGAAAACGAAATTCAGTGCCCACAACTGTACTTTTCAATCTTTTGATTGCCTCGTTACAATTTATTTATGTTTTCCCTTGAATATTTCATTGTCATTCTGAAAAAAATGAGACATACTATTTATGTACACTATTATACTTTTCAAAAGCACAGTATCTTGCACTATTTACTGCTTGGAAGAAACCATATGTTCTATGATAACAGATGTTAGATTAGGTTACATTTCTTTATTAGTCTCCACCGAGGAGAAATATGTCTCGAAGACAGGAAGGTTGCAGCGCCATAAAAAAGACATAAAAGGACAGCACCAGTAAACAAAACAGATACAAGTGAAATATAAGGTACAGGCTTGGAAACACTAGATGTGCTAACCCCAGAAGGAAGTTAGGTTGGGTCATAGTCAGGGGTGTCGTAGTAGAGGAGGGTAAAGTGCGACTTAACAGAAACTTCTTAAGTCTGAAATCCTATCTTATCTTGAGATAGGAAGGGATTTAGGAATTTTGGTATAACAGAAGGAGGTTTCCTAACTTAACTTAGGAAGAAATCCTATCTTATCTTAAGATAGGAATATAGCCATTCCAGAAGCATCCTAAGTTAGGAATATCTTAACTTAGGATGCCTAAGTTAGGAGACCATACACCCTGTCCTAAACTCAGGATACCCCTGTTACTGGTGCTTTTTTTTTGCATTGTGCACAATGTCAGCAACATGGGGCATCAAACCAAAACACCTTGAGCAGTGATGCCTGGGTTAATGGGGGCATTTTGTTTTCAAGAGAGAAAAAATGGCACTGGTAGCCTACGGTTACCACAGTAGCTTCCCAACCAGGCAGGCTACAATTCCATAGTTGCCTGTGTAGGCCTAAATAATTTTACCATTTGAAGCCTGTCATTGTTCTATCCATGCAATAGGCTATAGCCTACCTTTATTTAGAAATTAAAAAAGAAAATAGTTTGAAAGCCAAACACATTTCCTATTAACAAGTGTAGCCTTTGAATTAGGCCTACTTTGACCATGGGGTTTGCACATCAAAGACTGATTTTGCAACGTCCAACAAAAAAACAACTGTCTTCACGTAGCCTACGTGCTGATGTTGTGACAAGCTTATGAGCACAACGTGCGCTCCCTCGCCACAGTCTCCTCTCAGGAGTTAAGTTACAATGCCTAGTCTACCAGGTCTAGGCTACCGTCTACTGATGAATTTATAGACCACTCAAAACTAATCCATTTGTCCTCACAAAGTTAACGGTGTAGATAGTGTGCATTTCTAGGTTACGTAGCGTTGTTCAAAAGTTAGCCTATTTGATGATCCGATTCCTCTCGCTCTCCCTCGTCCTCTGTCAGTGCAGTCACACAGGCAGGCGCACCTTGCTCTCCCTCCCTCAATTCCCATTTTCCCGCTGTCATTCAAACTAAGAATGTTTCTATGATCAATAATGTCTTTAGTTCACTACAAGGAGGCATCCCAGAATGATGACTAGTTTGCATGCGTTGTTTAGGCTGACAGTCGATGTGACGTGTTTCGTCGCCCATTTCATTGATTTGAATAAGCTACTTGATCATGGGAATTTGCACATTGTTAAAACAGCATTCAGGTGGCGGATTGCGACGGGAACTGCTGAAACTGACAACGCGGCTATGAGGAAACTTTTGAGAATTCTTAGCTACAAATGTAGCCTACATGAATGATGAAAATTAACGCCCTCCTTTTATTCACTGTATTTTTTCGTCCGTATTATTAGTAATAATTAGGCTATGCGCTCTCCCCCCAACACGTAGCCTAGGCTACAACTGGCTGCCCGCCGCTTCAAAAGTGAAGTCGTTACATTCTATCAATCTCGTGCACATTCGAAATGGCAGAAACAGACACGACCAATCGAAAAAATCAATATGATAGAGGAGTTAGGAATTCCTAATTTAAGACAGGATGGGGGGCCAAAAATAAGATAAGAAACGGCTAGGGACTTAAGAATTCGTACTGTAATAGGAAGTTAGGATTTTTCCTATCTTACAGTTCCTATCTTAAGTTAGGATGAGCATTTAGGATTTTTTCTGTTATGTGGCCCCAGGGCCCCATGTATACAGTATAGAGGGCCCACACACAGTCTGATTTATATATGGCTGGGGGGGTCCATTGGAGCTGATTGTACATAGGGCCCAAAATTTGCTGCTACGCCCCTGGTCACAGTATACAGTCAGTCAGTCATTTGCTTTTCCATTCCCCTCTGCTTGCAGTCGCTGGCTCCTGGACGATAACATGGTTTCTGTAATTGAGTTTGTGTCAGATGTTTTGTCATGCCCCCTGGCGTAGGAAGGCTGGGAGTGGTGCAGTATGGTTGTGTCTGCTGTACTTAAGGAACGGCTGTGCGTGTGTGTGTGTGTGTGTGTGTGTGTGTGTGTGTGTGTGTGTGTGTGTGTGTGTGTGTGTGTGTGTGTGTGTGTGTGTGTGTGTGTGTGTGTATTACTAACCCTGTGTATCAGGAGTGTTCCTGCTCCTCTGCGCTGCCACTAAAGCTCCGGCTCCTGATGTGTGTGTGTGTGTGTGTGTGTGTGTGTGTGTGTGTGTGTGTGTGTGTGTGTGTGTGTGTGCGTGTGCGTGCGTGCGTGCGTGCGTGCGTGCGTGTGTGTGTGTGTGTGTGTGTGTCTAACCCTGTGTATCAGGAGTGTTCCTGCTCCTCTGTGTGTGTGTGTGTGTGTGTGTGTGTGTGTGTGTGTGTGTGTGTGTGTGTGTGTGTGTGTGTGTGTGTGTGTGTGTGTGTGTGTGTGTGTGTGTGTGTCTAACCCTGTGTATCAGGAGTGTTCCTGCTCCTCTGTGTGTGTGTGCGTGTGTGTGTGTGTGTGTGTGTGTGTGTGTGTGTGTGTGTGTGTGTGTGTGTGTGTGTGTGTGCGTGTGTGCGTGTGTGTGTGTGTGTGTGTGTGTGTGTGTGTGTGTGTGTGTGTGTGTGTGTGTGTGTGTGTGTGTGTGTGTGACTAACCCTGTGTATCAGGAGTGTTCCTGCTCCTCTGCGCTGCCACTAAAGCTGCGGCTCCTGATGTGGTTCCTCAGCTGCTCGATCAGTTCAGGATTCTGCTGCTGGATCTGCTGCGCAAACTGCTGACCCCTACAAGACAAGATACAAGCTTTTTTTATGCCTTTATTGTGATAGGACAGTTACAGAGAGACAGGACATTAGCAGGGAGAGAGAGACAGGGAAGGCAAGACATAAATTCACACATAGATATTAGTGATGTCAACAATATACGGAAAATCCCTCGGAAGTAATTGGAATATGAAGGGGAAAAAAATGCTCAAACGATTATGGCATTTGCCGAATCGATTTTTGAATTGTCCTGCCCCTCATTGCAAATCAATTATTGTTGACACCACTAATAAATACAGGCAAAGGGCCCCCTAAAATGTAGCACCACTGCTGATTGTGGGACTTACACTGTAGTGTGCGGTGCATACTGTTGTATACTTACGGGAATGGCTACAGATAGTATTATTAGTCCTTATTAATTCACAAAACAAGTAGGCCAACTCAAAGAATTATTTAAAAAATATATTTTATCATTATTGAATTTTTTTCTGCGAGGGTTTCCTTTTTTGGACCAGTTCAAATGGTGAGGTGCAGAGAGGTGGAGGGCCGGTCAGTTGACAGTTGAATGGTGCTCATTTGACACTGCTAATTTCGATGCTCATCACTTGCTTTTTATTAACATTTACCAGCCTTATTGTGGTGAAAATAAGATTAAAGCTATGTTTAGTTTTGTAATAATGTTGCAAATATAGTCTTCTGCTAGCTTGTATTAGAAATGTAGAAATCCCCTCGTGGGCCACCTGAACTCTGTTGCCCGGACCACACTTTGAGAATCACTGCCCTAGTATAATGGAACATACAGAATAGCGTGTGGTCCATACTGTTGTATGCTTGCGCTAATGGGCATAATGTTAGGTGTGGATGGTTGGGACATACCACTTTGAGGTAAACCTAGCTTATCTCCACCACTTTTCCACAAATATAATGCAAAAATAGCGTACCTGGATTTGCCATATTAATGTCCCCACGACTTTCCAAGCCAAACCTACACCTTTTCTTACACTAATGACAACAGACAGTATTCTAAGTATTGCGGGATGGAAATTGTATATGTAGTATACGGTGTGTGGTATATGCATACTGTTCTCTACTTACGCTTCGATGAGGCTGGAGATGTCTGTATAGTGTGTAGTGTATGTATACTGTTTTCTACTTACGCTTCGATGAGGCTGGAGATGTCTGACATGCCGCCCACTCCCGCTGCATGGTCACCCACCGCATTGGTCATCATACCTGACATGCTGCATAGCACACACACACACACACACACACACACACACACACACACACACACACACACCGCATTGGTCATCATACCTGACATGCTGCATAGCACACACACACACACACACACACACACACACACACACCCACCGCATTGGTCATCATACCCGACATGCTGCATAACACACACACACACACACACACACACACACACACACACACACACACACACACACACACACACACACACACACATACACACACCACAACTTGACATGATGAATACCAGACAGGACACTTAATACACGCAATCTCTGTCTATACCTCTCTCACACTTACACACACAAGCACCCTTATAAGTTGAACATCATTCCTGACATGCTGAATACCAGATAGGTCACTTAATACATGCAAACCTGCCTCACTCTCTCACACACACACACACACATACACACACACACACACACACACACACACACACACACACACACACACACACACACACACACACACACACACACACACACACACACACACACCGCCATGCATAGACCCACATTTTTCTAAGCAGTGTTTAGCTATTTCATGGTATTGTAATTTCTAATCTCCAGCCACATCTTATTCAATGTAATGCAATAATCAGTTCAGCAGCTGTTTAAAGTGATACTGTCCCATTTTTGGAAATAAGCTCATATTACACTTCCCCTTAAGTTAAATAATCGAGTTTTACCGTTCTCCTATACTTTAAACCGTTCTCTGAGTATGGCAGTGCAAATTTTACCTCTAAGCTAGCAGTTAACATTCAGTCCTATGAGACCAGTTAGCCGCCAGCTGGTCTCATAGGACTCAATGTTAACTGCTAGCATGGAGGTTAAATTTGCACGGCCATACTCAGAGAACGGATGAACGCACAAGAGAAAGGTAAAACTCAATGATTTAACTCAAGGGGAGATGTAATATGAGCTTATTTCCAAAGATGGGACAGTATCACTTTAAATCATCACAGTAATTGCTTCCCAGGCTGCTGTAAGTATGTACGGTATGGTACAGTAGATATGTACAGTAAGCTGCTGTAAGCATGTACGGTGTGGTACAGTAGATATATACAGTAAGCAATACAGTGAGACTTACAGTTGCTGCACCTGTTGGTTCTGCATGACACTCGCGGCCTGCAGGGGGGAAAGTAAATATAGAGGTTTTGAAGAATAGCTTACAGTCCACAGCAACAAAAAAAATATATATAGTATATATGTTTTGTCTTTTATGACCTTATTTTTTATGGTAGGACAGTGAAGGAGTGACAGGAAACGAATGGGGTGAGAGAGATGGAGAAGGATCAGCGGGAATGGAACCCACGTACCAGCCAACCCGCGAACCAGCATAGGAATCAAAATTGAACCCGCGTCGCCGCCAGCACAGCTGCCCAGTGCCTAGGGGTGGGCGATATGATGATATTAAATCGTGAATCACGATATTGAGTAATAGAATCTGCCAAAGTGGAGAAATCGTATAGATCGTCTTGCAGTGAGGATGTTTATTATCAGTATCAGAGTGACGTTTTCTCACTTGTGTTGTTATCTTCACTTTATTCTTTACATAATTGTATTCCAATTGTACACGTTATGAGAGTATCATCAGTGTGTTAACATTTTATTGACTGCAAATTACAAATTGCAAGTATATGAAAGTTATTTTTTGTTGTTTTTATTTTTTTGGATGGAAGATCGTGATAAAAAATCGAAATCGTGATTTCATGTTAAAAAATCGTGATACAACATTTTTGCCATATCGCCCACCCCTACCAGTGCCCTACCTTTACAGCCACAGTAGGGCCATACCACAGCAAAATTTACCAGGTTAACACCAAACAATCTCACAGGCGAGGTAGTCTGGGGGCTACCTATGGAATCTCTCGTAGGCAATGTGTGGTTTACTATAGCCCATGGCTGTTTATTGGGTGTTAAATGTTTTGTTTATAATTAGTTCATTAAAATATGCTAATTAAGTGTTAATAAAGGTTTGTAAGGGACTGCTATTCTGAAGTCTTAACAAAAGATCTGCAATCATATACTCAAGAGTGTTAGAAAGGGAGCAGCTCTGTATTTGGAAACCGTATACACTGTCAGAAAGTTAGATGATGCACATTTCCACAGTAGTTGCATTATGTACACCCTGAGGGAAACGTACAGAAATAGATAGTGCCTCTGCATCAGGTACTGCAGTCCCTATCTATCACGTCTGTCTAGTTACAGGAAGTGTAGTTCAGCAGCTGATACAGAAAGCTCTGTAAAAAAAGTTACATATCTAAAAAATAAGTTCTGGAAAAGCCACAGAATACCCTGCAATGAAGAGTCAAGAAAAAGAGCCGGTCTGCATTAGATTCTGTGTGCAGAGAATGTGAGAAAGTTGCATTAAAAAATCTCCACTGTAGGTACTGTATGCCCTGAAGGATACATACAAAAACAGTGGCTCACCATTAGGTACCGTCTACTCTGAGAGAAAGTTAAATAAAGAAGACGTATGCAGCAGTTACTGTAGGACTACATATACTACTGGTCCACTGTATGGTCTGCAGGAAAACACAATTACACTACTGCAGGAAAAGCTAAATCCTGAAAAAGAAGTAATGCAACAGTCAAAGTGTGCCCTGCAAGGAGGCTAGAAAAAGAATATGAGAGAAAGTTACATTAGGAAAAGTTCCTCTGTAGGTACTGTATGCCCTGAAGGAAACATACAAAAACTAGCGACTCAGCATTAGCTGCTGTCTGCTGTGAGAGAGTCAGATGAAGACATCTGCAGTAGAGTGGTTACTACACCACTGCATGAAAAGAGGAATTTGTGGATGAGTTTTGCACCTTAAATTGCCTCATACCTCAAGCCACAGCATTTGCGGCTCCCCCATGCCCCCCTCCCATCCCCTTCTTAGGAGAGCCTTTAATATGTAAATGCCAGTGATCAGGTCGGGAGCTGCTACAGTCAATTTCAAGTGGGGTGGGGTGGGGTGAGGTCAGGTGGGTGGGAGGGAGTGGGGGGTCCACTGTGTGCTCTGCAGGGAAACCTTCCACACAACAGCAATGTGCTCATGCTGCCTGACAGCAGTCTATCTGAGGGTCATTTAACTAGCCAACTAGCCAAAGGCATTCTTGCACAGAAAGTACAAGTACTGTATTCCTATACAAGTCTCTGGCATGTCACTGTGTGGTGTATAGCTGCTAACAATGCCCCTGATCACCTCCCCTCCACCCCAACCCCTCCCCGCAGCCAGGGTTGCCAGATGTGACTGATGATTTCCAGCCCCCCAAAAATGCTCAAAAAATGCCACTAAATCACACACAATTTAAACTTAATTCTATCAATATCTACAGCAGAGATATTCTATAGAGAAATGGCAACATAATAGGTTTCTATGGGCACCTAACGCGACCAGGTTCCGGTCTGCCTAAAGGGGCGTGTCATAATGCTCCTACAATGAATAGAACAGTCCTTAGGTCTGCTTAGGTCTGCCTAGGGGGGCCATAATAGAACCAGGAAACAATGGGCCAATGGAACCTCTCTCTCTCTACTCTCTCTGTCCACAGTATGGCCATAATTCTACAGGAACACAGCTAACACCCTTTTTTTAAATCCTGAAACCGGTCAACCAATTCAGCCCAACTCAGAGGGAAACCTCCCAACCTGGCAACCCTGCTGTCAGAAAGAGAGGAGAGCTGTGCGTAGCTGACATGCCTCATAATGGAGGGTCATAAAGCAGCCATGGCAGATCAATGGCACTGCTCTCGTTCCGTTCCGCTCCGGAGGGGGATATTTATGAATGCATTATTTATAGACACATTATTTATACATTATACTTCTCCCCCCACTCACTCACTCCATTCAGCTGTAAGGTACTCGGTACTGTCTGTGTGAATGTTGGATCTGTTAACAATTTATATGCTGGAGGAGCAAGTTGCCAAGAGCAAGAGAGAGGTGCTCAGGATTCATTCTCTGCGATCGAGACAGGGTTGCCAGGTGTGATCTGATTATTTCCAGGCCCAAAAGCCTGGAGGCACTAAATCCCACCCACTGAATTTGAACTAAATTCTATTGATTTCCATGGCCATGAATCTACAGAATTTTTTTATTTTTTTTAAGTCCAATTGGACAGGAAACCGACCAACCTGGCAACACTGGACTACACTGGAGGATATGCGAAGAAGTCAGAGTAATATGTCATATCCTGTGAGGGATTTACTGATTAGTAGATGTGGAGAGTTGAGATGGGCTTTATGGCTCATTGACAGGATCTGGATAATAGGGGCTTATTCTTTTCAAAGATTTGTTAAAAAAAACTGGCTCTTTTGAATCCATTTAATAATTTAGTCAGTTTTAAGACGATAACATTTTTGACTTCACCTCAAGGTCATTTATTTTGCTAAGAACTGATTGTCCTCTTTCTAAAGACCATTTCTGAAACTGTCTGGGGCAGACACGAAAAAAAAAAAAACAGAAAAGAGTGGTTCCCAGATGTGATTCAGTTCACATCTAGGAGCCGTTCAAAAGAATCACTTAGTTCACGAACAACATAACACTAATGGTGAGTGTTTGTGGTGAACAATTTGAAAAACTCCCGCACAGTGACCATTTTGCTGTTATCTTTTTTTTCAAAAAATTGTCTGCTGAGTGACCCATGGGCCATCTCCTACGCATCTGCCAGCTGAGGTGTGCGGAAAACCCCCCACAAGTGTAAGGTTTGTTTGTGGTGAACAGCAGGCCTACTCACCATGCTGATGAAGGCGGGGTTGTTGATGAGGCTGGCCATGTCGAAACCCAGACCTGTGGCAGTCTGTTTAGAGAGACAAACATTACAATACATTATACATTACATCACATTATACTTAGAATAACACATTAAATTACATTACACTACTTTTATTACTTAACTATACTTATTTACTTACTTAGATGATGCTTTTGTCCAAAGCGACTTACAGTTATTTTTAAGTACAGGGTATTGGTTACAGTCCCTGGAGCAGTGTGGGGTTAGGTGCCTTGCTCAAGGGCACCTCAGCCATGGAGTGAGATAGGGAGTGGGAGGTGGGATTTGAACCTGCAACCCTCTGATCTAAAGCCCATCTCCTTAACCACCAGGCCACAGCTGCCGAAACCTCATGCTGGGGTGCATTTCTCGAAAGTGTTGTTGCTGACCAGCTAGCAATTTACTTGGTTGGACTAGTTCACAGAGCACAACAAGACATTGGATACTCTACCGTCCTAAATCAGACGTACACATAGACATATCACATGAGGATTATACACAGTATGTCTACGTATTACAGGTAGAGTCGGCAAAAGTAAAAGTGGAGGTTTCCTTCCAACACAAGTAACTTCAATGAGTGACTGGTTCACAGTTACTATAGAGCGATGTAGTGTACCTAATTCTGCATTGGTTGGATAAAAATAAATCTTTCTTAGGTTTTTAGTTACGATTTTTCAGTAACAACAACGTCTACCCACCTCATTAGATAGAATTGAGTAACCGCTATGTAACGTATATGGCATTCAAGGTCTTAAAAATTCTCCTCATACTCTTGGCCCCATTTCATGACATAATGAGGATATGCAGAGAGACGGCACATAGCAGAACTGTCAAATGTGTAACATTTTATATTTAGCCTGACCTCTGATGTAAGGCTCCGTAAGAGACAGCGGCAGAGACATGTGACTGGCTTTGAAGCACCATGGGTGGTGGATTTATGTGACATGTTTGATAAAGGCTTCATCACAGCTCACCAAACGCAATCAATGCTCATTATTTAGTAGGTAAATATAGCAATCATTATACATCAGATGCATTAATTATTTTTCATTTCTTGATCATCTATAAATACTCAAAGCAACTGCATTGCTGGCACACACACACACACACACACACACACACACACACACACACACACACACACACACACACACACACACACACACACACACACACACACACACACACACACACACACACACACACACACACACACACACACACACCTTACTCAACATAACACTGCCGCTGACAGTTTAAACCAGGTCCAGGACAAAGTCATGGGAGAGGGCCACAACATACAATGTAAGGATGGGACTCGAACCGGCAACCCTCTGATCTTAAGACCACCTCCCTAACCCCAAATTGTTCATCCCTTATAGTGTATTCATTGTTGGTTATTATTTCATTTTGTGCAAAATGCAGGTGTTTACTGTCCTTTAATAATCATGATTCATAATTGTGATTTCAATTTTGACCCAAATGATCTTGATTATTACGATTTTTTCCACAATCGGGCATCCCTACATTACCTGACTGAAAATGATTAAGTAGACAAAGCAACTGTATTGCAGATGCACACACTGTACTTCTGATCGGTTAAGATGGCACTGAAAAACAAAACAAGAAAACACTGCCCCATTCACAGGTGATTCTGTTACCTGACTGGACACCTCCCGTTGTTTCTGCTCTGCTATCTTCAGGTTGGACTTGTAGGTGT
The DNA here is from genome assembly GCF_034702125.1 of Engraulis encrasicolus. Lineage (NCBI taxonomy): Eukaryota > Metazoa > Chordata > Actinopteri > Clupeiformes > Engraulidae > Engraulis > Engraulis encrasicolus. The sequence continues at coordinate 50,960,045 of NC_085868.1, read as the reverse complement.
CGTTCTCCGGGTCGAGAACCAGCGCCTTCTTGAAGAAGGTGATGGCCTCTGGATACTTCCCCATGGAGGTCAGAGCCAGCCTGGACACACACACACACACACACACACACACACACACACACACACACACACACACACACACACACACCAGTGCTTTACACTAACTTTTTCGCTTACCAGCCATTTTGGCTAGTGGTTTTCGTGACTCACTAGCCATTGGGCCTTTTCACTAGCCATAATTTAATAACCATCATAGCAGCTTTAATGAATTATATAATAGGCTGTAATAATGTAATGTAGGATAATATAACATAATATAACATAATATAATATAATATAATATAATATAATATAATATAATATAATATAATATAGGGCCTAATAACTAGAATTGTTAACTGGTCCATGCATGCATGCATGCTATAAGAACAGATTAACTCATCTGAGGAATGGCATAGCCGTGCAGAAACACCAAGCACAGTGTTGTGGAAGGGCACAAATGTAAGCTACATGAGAGCAAAATATTTCCGTCTTTGATCTGAAGGGCACTTTCGATGCGCAAAGTAGATAGTGCAAAGTCATTGCCAAGCTTCGCATGTCCTCGGTCATGGATGTGGAATAACACCTCTTCTGGAATATTTTCTCATAAAAGTAGGCTATCTACTAGAAGGCACACACATGTGCGGCCGGTAACTACAGAGCTACGACTTCCTTTCATTCCGTTTAATATTGAGTTGTTTAAAATATAAACGGACGCAAAGCAAGATGGGCACATGCGAAGGGACATGGGACATGATTTTGTACTGTCTGGAAGGCTACTACTGCGCGTTGTTTAAGCCCCGTTTGACAGTCGGGAACAACGGCACAAGAAACATGGAGGAATATTAAGGTATGAAGACATACAGGCAAATCAGAAAATGATTTAAACCGAACATTATTAATGCCGCGTGTGTCCTTGTCTTATCACTGCGCTAATTAGTCTCAAGACTTTCACAAGACTGAGGTGTTCTCCTCTCGCCTTGGTCATTTTAATGTCCACTACTACTAGGCCTATGCATTGTACTAATGACAGATCCCAAAACAGGTCAGTTGAGATGAACTTCGCTACTTTATTTTCACGTGAAGGTTTTCAGTGACATTTCCAAACGCGCGCTGATGTGCCGGTAGCTCGCTGCTGCCACTCATATTCGCAAGACTAGTTCTAGCTCTATCTGCAGATTCCTCTCCTGCGTGAGACACAGGTGACACGTGACACAGGTGCTTCATGGGTATTGTAGGCTCGCGAAATCGCATTGCATTGCGTTTGTAGCAAAGACGGTCCGAGGGAAAAAACTACAAAATGCGGTGCCTCATCATTTAGAATAGTGACGGACCCGCCAGAATGGCTAGTGAACCTTCGGTATCTACTAGCCAACGCCGACTTTCACCCGCATTTGGCTACCTGGCGTGTGTTAGTGTTAAGCCCTGACACACACACACACGCAGACACACACACACACACACACACACACACACACACACACACACACACACACACACACACACACACACACACACACACACACACACACACAAAACACAAGAGTAATCTATCAGATGTGGACACTTACTGTACATGCTACATCAGTGGTTCTCAATCTTTTATGAACAAACACCCCCTTGGCCTCATCATAAACCTCCCAACGCCCCCTTGACCTCATCATAAGTCTGACAATGCCCCCCTTAGTTTTGAGAAATAAAAATGGACTAACACCCCTCCAATGGAAACTAAGCACCACCCCCTCTCAGCAGTATCCTTCTCAACTCTCCCTAACGCCCCCCTTAGGGGGCTGTAGAGCCCCAGTTGAGAAACACTACGCTACATGCACTACATGGTGCGCACTACTAGTGATGTTGGGGGTTTGCTGCCCTCTAAAGACAACCAGAGACTTTGCACGTGGACACACAGACAAATAGAGAGACAGACAGGATCACTGCAATAAACCGCCCCATCCCCCCCAGTGCGGTGTGCAATGCCTGTGATGTACATGCTAAACATATACTTTAAAAGCCGGGTAGGTCAAAAGATACCTAAAAACAGGTCTGACGAGGCAGGAAGCTGTGATGACAGGGGAAGAGGTTGGCTGCAGCTGGCTGGATGTGTAGAGGGCTTTAGTGTTTAAAGCCAGGGGCAAATGGACACAGGTTGGATATTTACCACGCTTTAACACAATGCAACGTACAAGAGAACAGTAAGTAAAAGAAATTGTAACTTTCTGAGAGTGTGGCGTTGTCGAAGTTGTGCTATTATTATTTAGAATTGTCTGACAATTACATCTACATTTGAAAGTGTTGTAGCTTGCAACATGCAAATTGAAAAGAAGTACCCTGTACATCGTTACAAATCATGAGTATTCTCTGTGAACAATTTCAGACAGGTTGTGGTTTGACAGATAAACTTCTGGTACTCAAACAATGATTATTATGTCATAGCTACAGTAGTTTGTAAAATTGCCCAGATTAATTTGTAGAGCTATCCATAGCCTTTGTCGGAGGAGCCATTAGATGAAAAGGCCATCCTTCCTACTGCCGCTCCCATGTAAGAAGACCATTTTCCTCATTCGTAAACAACGTGTGTCATGTCATGGCATGTGCAGGGCCGCTGACAGCTATTGCTGGGCCCGGGGCAAAGTCATCTGAAAGGGCTCCTTGTCCAATGTAATGAAAACCCAATTCTGGGCCCGGGACGACTGACCCCTTTGTCCCCCCTTGTCAGCTTCCCTGGGTATGAGTACTATAGTTCAAAACCTCCATATTTACTTTACATCCAAGCTAAAAGACATAAGGTTAAAATGGTTTATCTTAGTCAATGCAGGGTTTTTAACTTTCATGTGCCTCAGATCCTCTCTGTCTCTTCAACTCAAGACTTGTTATTAAAAAATAAAGCACATAAATCTCCATTGCGTGTTTCTGTTGTCATCTCAGACATCTTAAGCCATTCCTCTCATGTTCATTCTGGAAACCAGGGTTTTGTAAATCCTTCCAGTTGACCAGACACGCTAACAAGTCTGACGAAATTTAAGTAGGTCCCTCAGAAAAGCTCCTGCAAGAATGCAGATCTGTGCACGCCATCAGGACGCACGCATCCAAGAGTCTGAGTCTGTGGTAAACCAGTACCCTTGAGGCAGTGCTAAATCATGCAGTAGAGGAGACTGGGGTCCTCACTCTTCTAAACCAGTGTTTCTCAAATTTTGTCAGACCGAGGGAAACTTTGTCCCCCTAAATATGTTCAGGGACCACCTGTC